>NW_020185326.1:2276080-2378643 GCF_003031525.2 Neophocaena asiaeorientalis asiaeorientalis | reverse complement strand
TTTTGTGGTACACGGGCCTCTCACTGCCGTGGCCTCTCCCGTTGCGGAGCACAGGCTCCGGATGTGCAGGCTCAGCGGCCATGGCTCACGGGCCCAGCTGCTCCGCGGCATGTGGGATCTTCCCGGACCGGGGCACGAACCTGCGTCCCCTGCATCGGCAGGGGGACTGCCAACCACTGAGCCACCAGAGAAGCCCTTTTACTCTGTTTTATTCAAAGAGGGAGGTTCTCAGTTCCTAGACTAGTGACTGGTGCATGGTAGGTGCTTAGTAACAATTTGTTGAATGAAGGCGTATGCTTCTTCTTTGTTCCAACAGTCATTTGTTGAGTATACCTACTATGTACAAGGCACTCTGATAGATGCCAGGCATAAGACATAAATAAGATACATCTCTGCTTTCCTGTTTAGTGAAGGCCTCAGGGAGACATATATATGAGTAGAGTTCTGATTCAATTCAGACTGTGATAAATGTTATAAGTAGAGGAATGCATGTGTCATTTTGGTATAGATTGGAGACAGGTTTGACCTCTGGGGGAAGTTGGGGATATTTGAATTGACTCGAAGAAAGATTTTATTCACAAATCTGGAAAGAGGTGAAAGGTAGCAAAAACCACGTTTATACAGGCATGCAGGGATGAAAGCAGTACGTGTTTAAGGAACTCAGAGGGGTTGTGTTGCTGGACTGGAGGAGTGGGGAAGTAGGTTTTGCTCAAATTGAAGAGCCTTCTAATTATACTGAAGAATTTGAACTCTATCCTTTGAGTATTGGTGAGCTCCCCAATGTTTTAAAGTAGAGAAAGCATGTGATCAGAGCTATGCTTTAGAAACATTTCTCAGGAAATACTTTGGTGATGTTTTAGAGGTATAAGTATTGCACGAGTTCAGGCCTGAGATGGCAGGGCCTGAATTAAGACGTTGGTAGAGGCAAGGAGGAAGGAGCCGGGAACAGAAGAGTTAGTAGTTATTAAGCAATATTATCGACAGCGCTTAGTGACCAGTCGGATATGGGATGAAGAGAGGGAATATTTGGGACCATGCTTCTGAGGTTTTTCTGGGTGGCACCTGGAGGTATTGGTGCTGAGAGGTCCAGGAAAGGATGATGGCTGGACCTTGATTTTTGGATATGTGAAGTTAGAGGTTCCTGTGTTACATCTAGGTGGAGAAGTCTTTCTGACATTTAGAAATGGGTTTTCATCTTAGGGGAAGGGGAGAGGTGAAGGTAAAAGATTTGTGAGTCTGCTTGCCTGGATTTGAAGGTAGAGCAGTGGATAAGTTTGCTCGGGGTGAGCTTGGGAGATGAAGAAAAAGAAACCCTGAGAAATGCCAGCATTTAGGGAGTGGGGGGAGGATAAGCAGCCCATGGAGGAGATTGAAAAGGCGTGGCTGGAAGGTTAAAGAACCCATCGCTAACACGCTTGCTTTCCCTCTCCTTCAGGAGGATATTCAGTGTCCAACGTCCCTGTCTATCATGAAAGACAGAAGCTTGACTGCTGACGGTCCAGAGGAGGAGGACGATATCTTCGATCCCCCAGTTGATCTGTCTTCAGATGAAGAATATTATGTTGAAGAGAGCAGATCTGCCAGGCTTAAAAAGTCAGGCAGGGAGCGCATTGATAATATCAAAAAGGCCTTTTCCAGAGAAAACATGCAGAAGACACGGCAGAATTTTGACAAGAAAGTGAACAGAATTAGGACTAGAATAGTGACACCAGAGAGGAGAGAGCGGCTAAGGCAGTCAGGGGAGAGGTTAAGGCAGTCGGGGGAGAGGCTGAAGCAGTCAGGGGAAAGGTTTAAGAAATCTATTTCTAATGCAGCTCCTTCAAAGGAAGCTTTTAAGATGCATAGCCTTCGGAAAACTAAAGACCGTCCTGCGGCCGAAGGTCCCGAAGAGGTCAGGGAGATAGGGGTGGACATCATTGCCAGGAGCGAGTCTCTGGGCCCCATCAGTGAGCTGTACACCGAGGTGCTCAGTGAAACAGACCCCGAGGAGGCCAGAGCCTCACATCCTCCCCGAGAAGGTGGGGAAATCTCGACCCCCGAGCCTTTAAAAGTTACTTTTAAACCCCAGGTGAAAGTAGAGGATGACGAATCTCTTTTGCTAGATTTAAAGCAGTAATTATAAAGAGGAATTAAGTATATTATAATTGTAAGTCTTCTTAATCACACAGTTTTAGTTTAATTAGCATAGTCATTTACATGTATATGCCATATAGGAAAACATAAGTGTTATGGCTGTCTCATTTCTTAGGTTTAAAATTTTAAAGGTAATACAATTATTAATATACATTTGCTTAATTAATATACACTTCCTGGGGAATTCTTTTTTTTTTTTCCCCTCCCCCAGGACTTACATGATTCTATCAGCTTTCTCTCTTAGGTCACCTCTCATGGCAGGTGTGGATTTTTAAGTTCCTTTCTCTTGCCCATCAGAAAAATAGTTTCCTAGTGAGGCCCAAGTAGGTGTTCGGTAGTCTACAATAAATGAAGGCCAAATTTATGGCCATCATTTATTTGCAAGTGAACTCTCGATTTTGGTCTAGATTAATATTGTGGCCAAGCTCAAAGGGGAATAAGTCACATGTGGATTTTATCTATATGTTCACATCAATAGATTTTTTAGTAAATTAGCAGCCACACCCCTTTTTGATGCCTTTGCATAAAAACGTTGAAGTGCTGGACTTGAGCATTTAGTTCTGGCATCACAGCTTTGCTTACAGGGAGCCACTTGGCAAGTCGTCTAATGGTCTGGTCAGTACAACAGAGAGGGTTCACCTGTCCTACCCTTCTCAGAGGACTGTTGTGAAGATAAGGAAATGTTATACATTCTGGGAGAACAAGAGCTATTTCCAGAGAAAACAAACCCCACTGGTTCCTCAAAAGCAGAATCGAAATAATTCCATCTTCTGAAAAAGTCCTGAGCTCCAAGCAGTGAGGACCTAGGTCAGACAGACACTAAAGTTGGTCTTCAGAAGCGTTTTCACAGAATCAGGAATCAAAAGTCAATGTTTGGGTGACATCTTTTTTGTCAAAGACTAAAACCAGACCTTGGGTTTGAGTTGGGTCTTAAAACGTTTCCTGGAAAATTCTTTTCTGATTTTCTTCTGATTCAGATCTCTGGTGGACTGGAGCAGCATCGTTTTGAGCAGCATGAAAGCTGCAACTGTGGCTGTGTCTTCCAGAGGCCTTTCTAAAGTCAGCCCTTGTGCAGTGCTTGGAAATGACCTCAGATGCTTCTGATTTCCAGAGTGAACCCCTCAGGGTCCATCCGTCCAAAACAGTGTTCGTAGGTGTTCATCATAACTGCTTTGGGAGGAAGCCAGATTCCACTTATTTGTTAGCTGTAGATCTAGCCAATCTAGAAGTAGATATTATTGCTAAAGAAAGAGAAATGGTCATACTGGTCCTGCACTTGTGTATGTTTAAATCTTCTGGTTTGTAAAAGGGAAGAAATGATGGAATTGTGGAATTTGAAGAGTTTGGACAGCAGTCAGCTTTCAGTCAGTTTTGGATGCTCAAGTAGTAATTAAGCATTGTACACACACACACACACACACACACAGAATCAGCTTTAAAATATTTAACTCAGTTACCCAGCTGTTTGGGTTTGGGAGTTTGATTCAGCATCATTTCCTCTTCACTCTGCGTGAATACATAAAATCATGAATTGTTAATCTCATTATCTTTTTTTAATTGAAAACTAAAGTGTATACAGCTTTGAACAATACTTTAAAAGGAATAATTTTTAAAATGTTAGAGTTAAGAAAGAGCTTGGATGCCTAATCACACATTTCCTTAAAGCCATAATAAATTTGAATTTAAAAAAGACATTATTACAAAGTTTGATGTCAGTGTCCTTTTTGTAAGTATTTTTACTAATAATGAATGCAAACAGTATGGCATGTATTTGATATAGTAACCCTACTCATAATAGATATGTTTCTAGGTTAAGCAGAATGTAAAGAAGTTATATGCTTTTTTTTTTCTGGCCCTACACAGTCCTACAATTGAGCAAAATATCACTGTCAAGGAATTTTTGTAAAGTCCATTTGCTTACTGACCCATTATATAAGCAGACTTGATATGTTATGGAACATTTCCCACATAGGTACGTTTGAATTTTGATTTAGAAGGCATTATAGCCTGGCCAGCTCTTCATCATGGTAGACTCTGAACAATTTCATGTTCCCAGAGGTTCATTGTAACTTACACTGCTTTCTTGGTACTAGGATTTTCCCCTCCATGTCACTTCTGTCTCTCAACATTTCCCCCCATGTTTAGAGCGTTCCTCAATTCCACATTCATGATTTTTTTCTCCTTTCACCCCATTCTCTTGACATAAAGAATGTCTTTATTATAGGCTGCAGAATCATACATCTTCATTTAATGCAAGGAATATAGTCAACATTCTCTATTTTTAAAGTTTCAGACAACACAGATTTTCTCCTCATTTTACTCTTCTGTGTTTTTGAAATTATATGTTAGATTTTAAACAGTTTATTGAAATAAAACCATTAGCAGGATTTATCCCCTTTTCTTTCTGTGAGGCAGAACAATGCGACATCCATAGATACCCAGGGCATGGAGCCCACTCTCAGGCTCTACTATAGAATAGACAGACGAGAAGAGGGAAGTGCAACTCTGTCTCCTGCACATGATGGATCCAGAGGCTTTCCTCTCAGGGTCTATGGCGGCCTGGTTCTGGGTCATAGGTTAGAGAAAAGGGCCCAATGTGAATAGTGATAAGAGGAGCATGAAAATTCAGCTTGTTGAGAGCGTATTTGTGGTGTGTGTAAACTCCCTTGAACAGGTTTTCATAAATTAAAAATACAAACCAAACTACAGTATTTCATTTTGACTTTATTGTTTACTTTCCATGTACGTATAAGGGTTTGGTTCAGAACAGTCTGAAGTTCACTGTGGTTCTATCAGCTAGAGAGCATGGGTCATGTTATGTAAAATATTTCACAGAATCACTGTTAACTCTACAGTCCCCAAACGTGAAATTATTGGCCCTGTTTTTCTTCTGAGACATGTTTTCTATAGCTTTTATTGAACCCTACTAAAAATATTATAGGTTACAATCCCCAAATAATTGCTGTGGCGTATCTGAGTCAAGACTAGGGAGAATGACCACTGTGGTGTCATCCTCAGTTCTGTTGGAATTGGGGGCATGCTAGTATCTGGTCTGTAGTGAATGAAAAATGAATAAGCCTTAGTGCTGAGTTTTGTGTGTCATTCTTGTGACCACTTCTGAGTTATGTGATTTCTGAGGATTTATATCTGTCCTTAACAAGTCAGAATCCTTCAGTATATTTCTTGGGTGGATAGGAGATCTAGGATAACTAGCTCTTCACTGTGAGCCTCTTAGGACATCCAAGGTTCCCCAAGAGAATAGCTTGGAGTGGCAGAACATCCTCAGGCTTTGAATTTACTCTGGGCATCTTCCTAAACTCAGCTGTGCTTGTCAGGGGCTGTCCTAGACTGCTCTGCCACTTGATGCCTTTGCTCATGCCGTTTGTCTCTCTTGTGGTTTGGGAGATGAGTTTCAAGTTCAGTGATAATGTCCATTTCCTCCTTCTAGCTTTCCTTGGTTACCTCCCGCCCCTTAGGAAGGGTGTGATTAATTCCATATAGTCAGTATACATAGCACCTTTGACCTGCCAGATTCTGTGTGAGGCACTGAGAATTCAAAGATGAATAGAACATAGTCCTTGTTCCTTCCCCTTCCCCCTCTCCCCTTTTCTTCCTTCCCCTTTCCCAGCCCTGATCTCAGACTCACTGTTTCTAGGAGTCTGTCAAAGGCCAAAATTGAGCAACGTGACTAGTGATGTGTATAATATGATGGAACTGTAGAGATGGAAGATGTTGATATAGAATTTAGATCATACGTCAGTCATACCACTTATCATTACATTTTAGTTCACTTGTGCGATTGTCTTCTAGACTAGACTGTGCTGCTCAGGGGCAGGAACTCTATTCCATTCATCTTTGGGTCCCCAGCACTTGGGAGCCTCCCAAGTGCTAGGCATCATTAGGTATCATGATATGAAAAATATGGACCCTGCACTTAAGGAGCTTTTCCTCTGGTGGAGAAGACAGACATGTAATCCAACATCATTGCATAATGTGATTGGAGCCTCATGTCTAAGAAAGGATGATGGGAGCATGGAGGAAGAGCATCTAACAAGCTGGGGAGGGGGTGTCAGGGAAAGCTAGAGAAAATGGTGCTTCACTTGGCATTCGAAGACCAATCAAGAGTCAGCTAAATAACAGAATTCAAGGCAGGATGCAGCTGGAGAGGTTGTATGATGTTTTGGGTTTTATGTCAAAGGCCATAGAGAGCCATTGAGATCGAAAGCTGTGGAGTGCCATGACTGATGTTTGTGGAAGGATGTTCTGTTAACAGCAGGGGCAGTGAGACCAGTTACTAGGCCCCTTACATTTTTCCAGATGAGAATAGCATCTGACCTCAAGCATTAACAGAGCTCTGCACGGGATGAACTTAGATGTGGCTTGTGACAGGGATCAAATGATAGCCAGGTTTCTGACTTGGGTGAGTGGTCCTGCCATTCGCTGAGACAGGAAATGTGGTATCCTGTCTGGGGACTCTTAGTACTCTCCTACTGCCCCTCTCACTCTCTGCTCTGACAGCCTTTGTTGCCGGTCCCTTGCATAGCCTGAGAAACAAAGGGGAGCCATGCGTATACTCCAGAAGCTCCCACACTAGAGGTCTGCCTAGTCTAGCCATTGTGGCTCTCACCTGTGCTTGAAGAAAGCCTCATTTGGAATGATCCTTTCCTGGTTCTAGCAAGTGCCTTGCCCTCTCCACCACGACTCCAAAGTTCTTGGGGAGCAGCATTGCCTTTCAGATGTAAGGCCATTGTGAGAGCTTCTCTCCCATCAGTATCTTTGTTCAAGGCCAGATTTTTGCTTGCTCATTGTATGGTCCAAAGAAAAGCTGCCCTTGATCTTAGAATGGATGCTTTTGATTTATTTCTCTTTTTATAATCTCAGCTGTTGTTTGGCACCCAAGGGTTCTAGCCAAAGCTGTGCTTGGTATTGCAGCTGATACTACAGTAAAAGCTGCTGTAACCTGGTATCTTGGCCAAGGCCAGTCACCCAGGTTCATGTAGCTACTCGGCTGCTGGGGCTACAGTAAGAGCCTCGATCTCATCATGGGTGCTTTGGTTTCAAACCTCATCCCTTGGTGTCTGTCACATGAGATCTGAGTCATGGCATCACAAATGTATTAGGGGTTCAAGATGGGCTTTGATGCAACCCATTTTTCTTCTTTTCCAAGGTTCTGGCTGATGGAAGAGTTCGTTTAAGGATCACCAGCAAAATGGAGACCAAGGTGTCATCTTATTACTGGCTGGGCAAATGTCTAGTACTTCCCGCAAATGCAGAGCATCTGGTGGATTCTGTTGGAGAATGTGGCTTAGACTTAAGACGGGAGAGAGAGAGAGAGAGGGAGAGAGAGGGAGAGAGAGAGAGAGAGAGAGACATACATCCTGCTGTATACTTTGTGTATACACATACTTTGTGTAGCAGTAGAGAGAGCAAGGTTTGTGGAGCAGAAGCAGGGTCCATTTTATCAGCTAGCAATGAAGCCCACAGGCCGGCCTCACATACTCAGCCAGAGGGAGCTGGGGATGGAGGGACCCCCTCTGCCCCCTGGCTCAGGTGGGCAGGTAGTAAGGAGATGGGAGGCAGGGAGGCTGGGGCTCCTGACCCAGAAAACCCACCATCCCAGAACGAAGGGTCTGATTTGAAGCCATAGCCTGGCTTGTGCTGTCGCCTCATGTGCAGAGTTAAACCTAGCCCACGGAAGGTAGCCACTACCACTGAGGCCTATTTTGGACACAGCAAATTGAGGACCACGAGGAGGGCAGGCAAGTAGATACTACAGGTCCCAGACCGAAGGAGAGGGCTGGAGAAACGCACTTGTTAGACGAAGCACAGGTAAGTGAAATTGTGAGTTTTCATGAGAAAGTCCTGGCAGTTTGACTTTGAAAGAAACAGTGGATAAAGATCCTTCTAAAAAGGAATGGGTAAAGAAGTTGGCTAACTTGTAAATTCAGCTTTTCTTCTGAACAATTCTTCGTGGGCTCTTATTTCAAGAACTTTCTCCTGGGCAGTCTATTAACTACCTTCGTAAGGGCAAGACTTCTCTGTTAAACACTGTCTGGTTTCCAGACCTCCCTGATACAATTCACTTTAGGGTAAGAGAAGGACTAAATATTCTAACCTTAAATTTAGAACTACAATGAGCACCACAGTCTGGAGGGTTTCGTTCAGTCTCTTGCTGTTAGTCCATTAAGGTATTACTTAATGGCTAAAGTTTGCCTACAGCATAATATTTCAAAGCAGCCAAGTTACCCGTATAATCTCATGGGCTAATACTCACACCTTATCAGAGTCTCATTAGGCCTTTTATCTGAATACGTTTCAAATTCTCAGACTGTGGTTATGTAGATATGTTGTTTTAGGGTAAAGTAAAATCCATTGAAATGAGTCTTTCACTTCAATTGCATTCGTACCTTTCAAGGGGCCACATTTATTGGGAAAGTTTCTGTAAGGAGAAGAAATACATTAGCAGAATTATGCACGGGATGTGCTTGGCTCTGGTTCAAAGCAACGGAGAAGCTTTCAGAGGGAAGCATTCGTATGCTTGTCAACTGTTAAGAAATAGGACTAAATTTTCTTCAAGAGGAGAGAAAATATCCTGTTAAACCATAGGTTGTAGATGCATGAAGAGAGTACACCCAGATGTTCTCTACCTGAAACTCATACATCTGTCCCTCATGAAAAATCACCAACCTTACAGGCAAACCTGTGTTGGAGAGTAAAATCACTTAAGATTTACTAGTTATTCTCCCATGTTCTTAAATAATCGTCTTCCAGTGATAATCTACTTCAACATCTCTCTCCTTGTTTCTCCTCTCCAGAATGACAGCATCTGTGAGAGTAGAGGGGCCGGAAAGAGACTAAATCATTGGTTATAGGCACCAAAGGAGTCTGAATTTACTCCTATGGTTTGATGGAGGCCACATATACATATGGTGGATTATGTTTCTTGACTTTCTCTCAAAATTTTGTGCCGAAAAGGCAATGATTATTACATTTTTTTCCCCAGGGGCAGACGATATAGGAATGGAGAGAATGGACATGGAAATCATGAAACTTAGTCGTGAGTCTTCTGGGCAAAAAAACAACTCTCTCAGCTACAAATTAAAGATCAAAGCCAGGAACACCTTGAAATAGTACACGCTGAGGAATAAGGGTAAATGGGTGGTCTCCATTGTCCTTGAGCACAAAGCAAAATAAATGGGTTTCAAATGCAGGGGATTTCCACAAAGAAAGGCCCCTACTGTGCAGAAACATTTTCAAAGGGTTTAAGAATTGAACCCTCTTCTGTTTTGAGGTAGGGTAGTAAATGAAGTGCCTAGAGATGAATGCATGCATCATATTTTTATTGTGCCATAGTTTCTTACAATGTGCAGCCGTGATTGTCATATTCATATTATTCTTTTTGTAAAGCCTCTTAAAATATTGTTCATGCCTACTTACTGGGATTTTATGAGTTAAGAGCAAGAGACTATTTCCCACCAATAAGATAATGTCTTGTATCTCCCATAATTCAGTGCTTTCTTTATATTAGGTAATTACTAAGTAGTTACTGAATGAAAACAGATGATTCTTTGAAGTATGACATCTTTCCTTAATATCTTTGAATTAAGGTCATTTATTTATTTGGTATTTATTGAGCATCTCCTATAAGCCTGGCACTTTTCTAGGCTCTGGGGGAAAAAAGCAGTGAACAAGACAAAAAGTTCCTGCTTTCAAAGAGAGCTAAACTAACATTCCAGAGGGAGACTAATGATAAGTAAGTAAATGTAATATGTTAGGCGGTGAAAAGTGTTAGGAAAAAAATAAGTCAGGGTAAGGAGGTGGGACATTATGGGTGGGGTGGTGCCCGATGGGTGCTGTTTTACAAAGCGTGTCCAGGAAAGCCTCTCTTGAGAAGGTGGCCACAGTCAGTGTCCTGAATCTAATGCAAGAATTTCTGGGAAAAGAATTTCAGGTGTGTTCTGAATCTAATGCAAGAATTTCTGGGGAAAGAATTTCAGGTGTGTTCAGAGGACAGTGTGGCTGAAGTGGGTGAGGATGGAAGAGTGAGACCAGTGGAGTGTGATATTTACTCTGAAGGAGAAGGGGGCATATTAAGCTTGTTGAGCAGAGTGACAAGATGTAGTTTATTGATCTGTTTATACTTGTTGAAAAGTCAAACCATTGTGTTCATACAAAAAGCTAACTAGGGACTTCCCTGGTGGTGGTGCAGTGGTTAAGATCTGCCTGCCAATGCAGGGGACACGGGTTCGAGCACTGGTCCGGGAAGATCCGACATGCCGCGGAGCAACTAAGCCCGTGCACCACAACTACTGAGCCTGCGCTCTAGAGCCCGTGAGCCACAACTACGGAGCCCGCGTGCCACAACTACTGAAGCCCGCGTGCCTAAAGCACGTGCTCCACAACAAGAGAAGCCACCGCAATAAGCCTGTGCACCGTAACGAAGAGTAGCCCCTGCCTGCCACAACTAGAGAAAAGCCTGCGTGCAGCAACGAAGACCCAATGCAGCCAAAAATAAAAAACAAAAAAAAGCTAACTAGAGTTCCTGTCTTAGTTCACAGTGCAAAGGAAAAATCATCCAAACTCCAAACACTTTCTGTTCTATGCTCTCTTTAATAGTTTAGTCCTTTGCCACATCCCAGGAACCCCATTGCAGCTCAAGGCTGACATCTAGTGGATATTTTCACAATTGTTTATAAGCCTGCAAATTGGAACATTCCAGCTCTTGATTAGAAATAGAAGGTGAGCTTTAATGTAAAAATCACAAAACAGGATGATAAAACAATCATAATAATCTTAGGAGAAGATTACAGTAGATTTTCCTCCTTGTTTTTCTTTGGATCATATTCTGGTGAGTTTGCATTCCTCTAACAAGTATTTGTTAAAACTGGTAGGTTTAGCTGCCAGAAGATTGTGGTAGGAAAATCGTGGGCTGGTAAAGGGAGAATAAGTCAGCACTGGGTGGAATCACTGGGAGAAAGTGCTCTGGTTCTACGAGTGCCCTTCTAGCCTGTGGTTTGTTGTGTGGTATCTAAGGGTGTGTGTGTTCCAAACCTGAACTGGAGTCAGGTTGACACTGATTTACAAAAGGGGTCTGAGCTCATGTGCAGGGCATGATGGGAGGAGTTCAGGGCAGTGGGGAAATACTCAAAGTCAGGTGCAGTTAGGTGGTTCCCAACGCTTAAATGGGGTATTGAGTGCAGCAGTAAAGAGCTTAGCTTTATAATTGGACATCTGTCTTCATGTCTTACGCTGCCATTTACATACTGACTGTAAGAACTTGGGCGAATTGCACTCTCCGTATCTCAGTTTCTAAATTGTACCCACTTTGTAAAGGTGTTTTATTAAGTCAGGTAATTTATGCAAAGCACTTAACATGCTGGCACTTAGTACGCAGTCGGTAGCAGCTAGGTGTTATTTTTCAGAGGAACCATGAGTAGCCATTAGAGGTAGAGAAGCAGGCTATTGTAATAATAGTACCGCACTAAAAAACTTTTTTTTTTTTTTTTTTTTGCCCCCAGCACCGAAGATTAGCAGAATTGGTCTTCCCTGGTGGCACAGTGGTTAAGAATCCGCCTGCCAACGCAGGGGAACATGGGTTCGAACCCTGGTCTGGGAAGATCCCACAGGCCGCAGAGTGACTAAGCCCGTGTGCCACAACTACTGAGCCTGCGCTCCAGAGCCCACAAGCCACAACTACTGAAGCCCGTGAGCCACAACTCCTGAGCCCGCGTGCCACAAATACTGAAGCCCGTGCGCCTAGAGCCCGTGCTCTGCAACAAGAGAAGCCGCCACAATGAGAAGCCCGTGCACCACAACGAAGATTAGCCCCCGCTCGCCGCAACTAGAGAAAGCCTGCGTGCAGCAACAAAGACCCAACGCAGCCAAAACTAAATAAATAAATATAAATTACAATTTTAAAAAAGATTAGCAGAATTTAGGTTTTAACTATTTCATATATCTATATGATCCATTTTATCTGCATTGATTGGGGTTAGTTGAATATTCTGCCTAACTAAGGTATATCATTATACTACATAAATATTAAAATTGTTCAGTGGCTTTCATTACTTTTAGGGAAAAAGATCCAAATATTTAGCTTTGTGGGACCTGGCTCCTGCCTGCCTCTTCAGATGATCTCTTACTACTACTCCCCCTCAGTTTCTGCATACCAGACATGCTGAGATGTGCTGGCATTTTTTTGGGTCCTCCAACACCTTGTTCCACCTGTCTCAGGACCTTTGCACACGCAGTCTCCTTAGCCAGTCCACATCTCTCCCACCCTACCCACCCCAACAACCAAGTACACACCTGCTAATTAATGCCCACTCATCTTTCCGATTCCAGCTCAAATGACACTTCTTCAGGAAGCTTTCCCAGCCTCCACACCACTCCCAGGCTGGGCAAGCCGCCCTTGTTATAAGATATCATAGCATTCTGCACTTTTAGTTTTTCTTCAGAACACTTACAGTTTTAAAGTATATACTTATTTGCTTCCCAACTAGACCTTAAGCATCTTAAAAGCTGGAATGGTGTCTGCTTGACCCGTCGTTCTGTCCTTGCCAGAGTGCCTGATACATTTAGACTCTCAGATATTTTTTTGAATAGTAAAGAGAGTAGTGTGAAGGAGGTGGGATCTGATTTGAATATTAAAGTGCAGAAATAGGTAAAACGGTTGATGACTAACTCAAGTGTGAGGGGTCTAGTGGGAACTGTGGTGTGATGCCCAGGTTCCCTCTTTAAGACTGGGCATTCATTCCTCCAGGGTGCTGGGAGTTTTGATGGCTGATGGCAGTCAGCCTAATCCCTCCACAGGAATTACCCTCAGCAAGGAGACCACCTCACCTAAGGTCACACTCCCTCCTGAGAGCAGCCCACCACATCCAGTGACAGGTTGATTGGGGGGTATGTGTTCCACCCCTTGCCTAAGTCTGGGACAGTTTTGAAGGGCCATTCCAGGTCCAGAGCTCACCACAGGATTGGCTGAGGCTACCGTGAACAGTTCAACTCCCTCCCCGGATCCTCCCTCCCTCAGCCCTCACAGGTGCTGTTTCTGAGGGCACTCCTATACCCCCAAACCACTTGCACATAAGTCTCAGCGTCTGTTTCCTAGGGAAACTGATCCACAACTGGGCGTGGAGGAGAGGGCGGAGTCTAAGGTAGCGCCTCGATTCCCGGCTTGAGGCAGCAGATGATGCCATCCACCGAGATGAGGAACACAGGAAAAGATGTGAAGTTGAAGCAGGTTTTCTGGAAAAGATACGTTTTGGAGGTGCTAAGTCAGAAGTTCCTTTGGGATAGCCAAGAGTCTGAAGCTCAGAAGAAAGATGTGGGCTAGAGGTATGGATTTGGGAGTCATTGGCACAGCAAAACAATGACATGAGACGGCTCACCCATGGAAGTGTGGAAAGTGACACAGAGGACTAGTGTGACCTGGGAAGCAGCAGAGGGAGGCAGGGGAAGGAAGACAAACCCGTGGCAGATAAAGAGTGATCAGAGGGGCAGGAAAACCTCTCAGGAGTGTGAGCGCTATGCATAGCAGAGGGAGCAGCAAAGGGGTTTACAGCGAATACAGGCAGATGTGTCAGGTGCTGTAGGGAACGCAGCACGGAAATGTCCTTTGGATTTAATGATAGGGCCACTGAAGACCTTGCTGAGGACAGTTTTAGTGGAGTGAGTAGAAGCAGCCAGATTCCAGTGAAGTAGATGGGCTTGGAGGGACGAAGAAGAGACAGACGGGGTAACTTTGGTTTTCAATAGACAGGAAGAGCGACAAAGGAGAGGTAGATACAGCAGTGAGGAGCTAAGAGAACAGGATATTTGTGTATAAATGGTGGGAAGATGGGCTGAAGGAGAAGGTCCAGTTAGAAAAGTATAAAGTGAAGGCCACAGGAGTGACAGCTGGTTAGAAGTTCTTGAGAAGGTGAAAGATGATCGCGCAAGAGGAATCTTGGGAGAGGTGGAAATAAACTACTACTGACGCTGGAAGGAAAATGAGTAGCCATGGAGGCAGTAACAACAGCTACAACTTATTTATGCTCTATAAGAGTCAGGAACTTTTTTTTTTTTTTTAACACTTTTATTTATTTATTATTTTTTTGGTGGTACGCGGGTCTCTCACTGTTGTGGCCTCTCCCGTTGCGGAGCACAGGCTCCGGACGCGCAGGCTCAGCGACCGTGGCTCACGGGGCCAGCCGCTCCGCGGCATGTGGGATCCTCCCGGACCGGGGCGCGAACCCGTGTCCCCCGCGTCGGCAGGCTGACTCCCAACCACTGTGCCACCAGGGAAGCTCATGCATCAGAAACTTTTAGTACTTTCTTTAACGCTCACAAATCTTTCAGTACAATACCGCGCCCCCTGTCCCAACAGGTGCTGCGAAAGGGGCGGGGCCTCGACTCTGATAGGGTTCCTCCCTCCCCGGGGCCCCGCCCGGTCCCCCGGATTGGATGGTGAGCGCACGCTTCCATTAGGGCAGGACGTAGGGGGCGTGCTCTCCAGGACTGGGCGGTTTCAGAAGCCGCCCCTAACCGTCTGGAAACGGGTTCCTCTAGGAAGCAGGAGTGAAAGCTGAATTTCTGGAAGGAGGCCTACGGGAGCCGGGAAGATGGATGTGAAAAAGCACTGCCTGGGTGATACATGTGCGCGTCAAGCGCGACAGTGAAGGGTCGGCTCCAGTGCGCAGGCGCCGAGGCCTGCTGGGCATGGCGTTTCTCTTCCGGTGCGTTAGAATCCCAGCTGTGCGCCTGCCTGGAGTCCCACGTGACTCGGCATTTTGGTTTCCAGGAATTACGTTAATAAAATAAGTTGGTAGCAATCGAACCGTCTAACAAATAGGGAATTTGTTAATTAAAATATAGTTATGTACATAGGGTGGAATATTTTGTAGCCCCACCCATGCAAGCCAGAAATCTAAATTGTGTGTGTGTGTGTGTGTGTGTGTGTGTGTGTGTTTTCGTCTCTTTGCAGTCGAAGTACCAATATTCTCTCGTTGAATTGTTATTAATGGCTGGTGTCCAAGCTGTTAATTCAAAGCTTTGAGGGTGAGACAAGTGCACTTCCTTTCCCTGGGTGGAATTAGATTATGAACACGTTGTTATAATGAGAGAAGGGCAATGATGAGTGAGTTTTCTCTGCGCCATGTGGGTCTGTGGTAGGGAGTTGGCGCGGAGGTCACTTGGAAAAGAACTCTCCTTAAGGGCATTGCTCAGAGGTGAGGAGACCTCAGCAGAGGGCCTAGAGCTGTACGATTAGATGCAGAAGTTGCGGAGGGCGGTGGGGTGTAGTCAGGGATTTGCTGGAGGAGAGGCATTGCAGGAGGAACCTCTGAAAGACCACAAGAAAAAGAACCAGCCACCTGTGAAAGGCACCACTGCTCTCCAGATTTCCCAGGTGGGAGTAGACAGCGATCCACTGGGACTCCTGAAATGTAAGCTCTTTGGGTGGTCTTGCAGAGGTCCCCTTGCTAAGCTTGAAGTTAGAAAGGCAGGTGTAGAAAGGCACACCCACCACCTCTGGTTGGAGGATCAGCAAGGCTCTCTGAAGAAATCCTCCAAGTCCCTTCCAAACTTTACTCTTACCCTTTTATATTTTCTTTATGGGCAAGATGATGGATTCAAGAAATTTTTAGCTGAGTCCTTCTTTGCAAGTGCACCAGGATGGTCTGTTTCATGACTGATTCATACTTCAAAATATTTTGATATATCGATTCATGCCTCTGAAACAGGAAGAGTTTTGGTTTGATGCTGCAGCATTATCAAAATTGAACTGCAAGAAGCAAGCAAAACTTTCCTGGAATAAAAGAGCTTGCTGGTCTCTATCTCAGGAACCAAGGCTACCCCTAGATTCAGACTTGTCCAAACCCTAGTTCCACTGAACAAGCAGAGCTTTATTCTACATAATTCTTTCTCAACGCTAGGGGTGCAGTTGTATTGAGAGCTGGAATCAAAGGGGTGCCAGCAGAGGGAAACTGTTCTTTCCCCACTGATTATCTCAGGCGTATCCTATAACTTCTTTAGCCACTCTCAGATAAGAAGTCCTCTGGTTACTTTCAGACTCAAGAGTAATCTTTGAGTAATTACAATTCCAGTCCAATGTCATAATCTAACAACTTTCTCTTATCCACTGGAAAGCTTCTCTCCACTTTCAGGCCTGGTTAAAAAAATATCAAACCACATAGAAGGGTTTATTTAAAAATCACTGCCCCGCTCCCCTCCCCATCCTCAGTCTCACCGCCCAGAGGGATCCATTATACACTGTTGTTTATCTTTGTGTTTAGTAAATTTTAGTTGTTGAGAAATTTACCTCAACCTTCGCTTCCCAGTTGGTACTCAAGTTCTACTACTTGGCGATGTTAATGGTTTGGAAAAATGAGGGGGTGACTCCTTACAGACAACCTGTGGCACTTTACCCCCCTCACCTGGACCCTGCCCCCCTGATGATCTTGATACAGTGGGTAGATTCAAGATCTGTATGAAAGACCAGAAAGTCAGGCTTGCTGGCTGTTAAAAAAGACCACTCATTTAAAAGCTTTTTAAAAATGGGAGTGGATGGTTTGTCACAAGCCATGCATACTCTTCTCTAGTAACTTATGAGACCCAAAAGGCCTGCTCTTGCAAGCCCGGCTGTGGTAGTATTTGCATGGATTGAGTGCAGCTTTGATTGCACCTGATGTGTTTGTTAAGCCTGGCAAGTCTGTCTCTTGGGAGCAATACTACTGCTGTGCCTTTTGTATAGAAAGAGTTGCCTCAGTATGGCTGGTGCTGCCCATCTCTTGTCCTGGGACCCCTGCCAGCTGACCCTCCTTGTTCTCTTAGCCATGATTTCTGAGGCAGCACTTCTGCAAGTCCATTGAGCACAAGGACATAAACTGTGCTTTTTTGGTGTCTTTCCTGTAGCCCATGGGGCACTTGCAAGTGTATTTTGTCCAGCACCTTATAGATTATTACCACTTTCTCTTCTCTCTCCTGGACTACTTAAGTACCTCCTAACTGGTCTGTTTGCTCCTCTTTTAGAAGGCTCACCACATGGAGGCCAATGTGTTCTGGTTATCAATTTATAGCCTCTCAGCTTCAAATCCACTTGCATTGCCTGCTTTGCTGGGTCCTTTAAATATTTTTCCTTTGAGGGCTGGCGTGATGCTAAACTTTGTCAGTAGAGGGCACTAGAGAGACACTGTAGGAGGAAGTTTTTTTTCCTCCTTGGGATGTCCTGCACTCTGTAGGTTCCGCGGTGTGCACGGCTTCTCCAGCCCCAGAATCCTGGGCCCAGCTCCTGTAGTGCACAGTGTCCAGGAGCACCCAGCAGCCAGAAACTTCTCGTGGTGCCCCCTTTGGGTGGCTTCATAGCAGTGTGCCTTCAGAGAGTTCCTGCCCTTTGAACGGCTTCCCTTGGCACCCTAGAGGGAGATGGTGACCGGTTTCCAGCTCTGCAGCTTCTCTGCCATCCAGGGAGCCACCACAGAGGTTCCCTCTCCAACAAGGTCTGGGTATCAGCCCTGGGAGTGGGAGGCCCTCCCTTGGGGTGTGGCTCTTCCTTGTAGCTGCTACACCTGTATTTTTTAGAATTCTCTTCCTGTCTTACAGCCCAGTCCCTCATTACTCTGACCTCCTGTTAAATAGTTAATAATTCCTGATATTAAACTTTCCCTCTTCAAATTACTGTGTAGTTTCTCTCTCCTGATTGGACCCTGACTGATAACACAGTGTAATCGTTGTGAAATGTAAATCTGATTTTGTCGTGCCTCCTTGTTTAAAACCATTTTGTGGTTTCACTCTGCTTATAAGATAAAAAACTCCCCCCCTCATTTTCATGGTTTCTGAGGCCCTGCATAAGCTGGCCCCTCTTTACCTCCCTGGCCTTATCTCAGACCAGAGTCCCCCCTGCTTTCCTCCTCCTACAGAGCTTTTACAGACACTGTTCCCTTTCTCTGAAATCATCTTCCCTCACTTTTTTCCTGGTAAATCCCTACTCACTTTGAGTTAATCATCCCATCCTCAGGGAAGCTTCTCCACCTTCCCTGCCTCGGTCGAATCCCTTTTATTTATTTTCAGAGCACCTGTGTAAGGCTCCTTCAGACCATTTTTCTTGGTTGTAATTTTACCTATGTTTGTGCAATTTAAAAATTAGTATTTATCTGCTGTCTTACAGACCGTAAGCTCCTTGAGGACAAAAGACTGTGGCTCTTTTGGTTCTCTGTATAGCCGCATGTCTAGCACATGTTACAGAGTGGCTGTTATGAAGCAGGCATGTCACCTCGTTGCCCTTGTCTTTTTTGTTTTTAATTGAAGTATAGTTGATTTACAATGTTGTGTTAGTTTCTAGTGTACAGCACAGCAGTGATTTAGTTATATGTATGTATATATATATTTATATGTATTCCTTTTCGGATTCTTTTCCAGAAACTGAGCTAAAGGGAACTGTTTTCAATATCTTGTTGCCCTTGTCTTGGTCCAAGGATTTCCCTTTGGAAATACTCCAATTCGCCACTAGATGGCAGGCTAAGACACTCTGGTACTTAATTTCCTTTGAGAAAGAAGTGGTGTTTCAGGTTAGAAGGAAGGCCTTTCTCTGAGCCAGAAAAGGATCCCTTTGGAGTAAGATTGAGTCACATATTACAGAAGATTTCTCTGAAAATTTTCTCTGCATCTCCACTTCTTCACTGACTCGGAAGAACAATCTGGGATACTAATAAGCAAGACAAAGGAGAGATTCTCCGCTGCTTGCCTGAGGGGCTACTGTGCTATTTAGAGAACTGTTCTAGGGAGACACAAGGACCCTGAGCTCTGATTCATCGGGGAAAGTAGGAACCTGGCAGTGCGTGTGGAGGCGACAGGAATATTTATGCCCCTCTCCTCAGTCTTTGTTTTGCACTAACTGTGAGTTTGAGAGGAAAGGTCTAGAGCAAGGGGGTCAACAAACTGTGTCCCTAGGGCCAAGTCTGGCTCTCTGCCTGTTTTGGTAAATAAATTTAATTGGAACCCAGCCATACCCATTTGTTGATATACTGTCAGTATTTTGTACAGCTATGAATACTCTGACAGAGACCCTGTGGTCTGCAAAGTCAAAAATATTTACTGTCTGGTCCTTTAAGACAAAATTAGGGGACATTTGGTCTAGAGGCATGTAAACTTTTTAGAAGCCTTGATATCTGGTTAGCATTTAGCTGACATTCCATTAAAAGTAGTGATTTGACCTTGTGGGGGAAAGACTTGTCTTTCTTTACAAGAAGTAAACATTCTGGGGTGGAAATGATATAGATTCCTTGAGGTTACTTATAGTGGTACCCATATAAGTCGGAAATATATTTATTAATTCATTTCTAGAGTTGCACATTTAAGTGTGCTACATCTTTTCTTTTTTAAGTGGAAATGTGGGCGTACATGATGTAATGCTTACCATGCTTTCCAACAGCAGGATTAGTAAGTCACTGTTATGCTAATTACCTGTACTTCATTTTTCATGGTACCAATCAAAGGTCTTGTAGCTATTTACCTTTCATTCAAGAAATATTCTTGGCATGGTTGTTGTGGCTTATTTATGAATTTGTAAGTGCTCAGACAACGCTGAGTCAGAATCACATTAATTCATTTTGCAAGTTTTAAACAGTAAAATACATTTGCTACAAACCCAGAGCTGTATTTATTTATGATTTAAATTTAAGGAATTTCCGTGTGAAACTTCTTTGCTCTTCTAGAGTTCTTTGTAAAATTTTTTTATTATTTATTTTGGCTGTGTTGGGTCTTTGTTGCTGCACGTGGGCTTTCTCTAGTTGCGGCGAGCAGGGGCTTCTCTTGTTGTGGAGCTCGGGCTCTAGGCGCGCAGGCTTCAGTAGTTGTGGCACGTGGGCTCAGTAGTTGTGGCACGTGGGCTCAGTAGTTGTGACTCATGGGCTTAGTTGCTCTGTGGCATGTGGGATCTTCCTGGACCAGAGATCGAACCCGTGTCCCCTACATTGGCAGGCAGATTCTCAACTACTGCACCACCAGAGAAGTCCCTCTTCTGGAGTTCTTAATGTTGATTTATGCTTCAGTATGCTGATTTCTTCAAGCACTTTTAATAATGAAAGTATGTGTGTTCCATATTTTTCATATGTGTCTGTACCTTTACATGTGTGAGAATATCCTTGTGTTGTTTAGAAAAAGTGGGCATAAACATTTGACATAAAAACCCATTTTGACAATGGGTTTTTTTTAAAAAGACTACTAATTATAGTGTTGAAGATACTTCAAAAAAAAGTGGAATCATGATTTTCATACAAATATAAAATGAAATGTGTATCAAGATTTTATTTAGCTCATTAGTTAATAAGAGAACCAGTAAGATATTACAATTGGTTCAAAGGAAAATTCAAAGAACCACATATTATATAGGCAAATAAGGAATGCTGGAATGAATCTACAAAGAGATTCAAAAAAGGTCTATTGGGGACTTCCCGGTGGCTCAGTGGTTAAGAATCCACCTGCCAATGCAGGGAACACTGTTCGATCCCTGGTCTGGGAGGATCCCACATGCTGCAGAGCAACGAAGCCCATGGGCCACAACTACTGAGCCCACGTGCCACAACTACTGAGCCCACGTGCCACAACTACTGAAGTCTGCACGCCTAGAGAGTCTTTGCCAATTTTTCCTTACAATAATAACAATTAATAGTATTTAGTATGTCTGGTATAGTTATAAATATATTATATACACTAACTCAGTAAATGCTCACAAAATTAACTTCATTTTACAGGTGAGAAAACTGAGGCATTGAAGTTTTAATTTGCTTGTGGTAAAATGGAAGACCCAGAAGTGAAAAAAATAACATGCGTACTATTCCAGCTATATAAAATTATACACATATATATGCACAAATATATTAGAATGAAGAAATTTGACCTTTATCACTGGCTGATATGTCCATGCTTTGTGTTAAGAGAAAAAGGAAAGGTGTAGAGTAATGTGTATAGAATTATTTTCTTTCTTTTTTTTTTTTTTTTAGTATTTTTTTATTTGGCTGTGCCAGGTCTTAGTTGCAGCACACAGAATCTTTGTTGCGACATTCAGGATCTAGTTCCCTGACCAGGGATCGGACCTGGACCATCTGCATTGGGAGTGTGGAGTCTTAACTGCTGGACCACCAGGGAAGTCCCACACACATTGATTTAGACCACCCACTTCTGCCATCTTTGCATTGCAGTCAAAGTGATCTTTATAAGGTAAATAATCACCTCTCGTTAGTTTTCCCATTGCACTCGGAATAAAATGAACATTTTTTTTTTAGCTTGGCTTCTAAGGCCTTGGATGGTTCACCCCGTGCCTCTCTCTTTAGCTTTATTTTAGAACATTTTTCTTTTCTTTCTTTTGCTTCAGGCATAATGTTCTCTCAGTTTCTACAGAATGTCACGATCCCTCCTGCTACAGACCTTTGCCCAGGCCATGTTTTCTGACTGGAATATTCTCTCCATAACCTTCCATCTAAGTTGGGTGTCTTTTCTGCAAGCGAACCATGTTCTTACTGATCCAAGTTTGTGGCCATTAATTCATTAATGTGATTATTTGGTTACATCTGTATTCCGCAGTCAGGTTGTACATTATACAACATATATGAGTGGTGGCCCTTCCTTTCTAGAACACAAACTTCCAGAAAGTCAGGATAATATCTTTTGTACCACTTTATGCCCAGCACATAAAAGAACTCAGTATACATTCATTGATTGAATAAATAAATGGCTACCAGAGATGTCTCTCTCTTTTTAAAAAAAATTAATTAATTAATTTTTGGCTGCGTTGGGTCTTCGTTGCGGTGCGCAGGCTTTCATTGTGGTGGCTTCTCCTGTTGTGGAGCAGGACTCTAGGCACGCGGGGCTCAGTAGTTGTGGTGCACAGGCTTAGTTGCTTCATGGCATGTGGGATCTTCCCAGACCAGGGCTTGACCCTGTGTCCTCCGCATTGGCAGGCAGATTCTTGACCACCACACCACCAGGAAAGTCCCCAGAGATGTCCCTTATTCAGGCTTGTTTCTCTAGCTTAAAAGAAATTAAAGTTCCTAAAGTTTCTTTGACTCATTTATGTATATCATCCATTCTTGTATCTTCTATAAGGTTGCCTCAAACACTGAATTAGTGAATACTGCATAATTGCTCCTAAGGGAAGTACAGAGTTAGGTTCCTGAGAGCCTTTGGTCACAACATTTTTGTTAACTGGTCAATATATAACCAGTTGTTTTATGTGTGTTTCTATTTAAAGACACTTTATTTTATTTTATTTATTTATTTTTTTGCGGTACGCGGGCCTCTCACTGTTGTGGCCTCTCCCGTTGCGGAGCACAGGCTCTGGACGCGCAGGCTCAGTGGCCATGGCTCACAGGCCCAGCCACTCCACGGCATGTGGGATCCTCCCGGACCGGGGCACTAACCCGTGTCCCCTGCATCGTCAGGCGGACTCTCAACCACTGCGCCACCAGGGAAGCCCTAAAGACACTTTATTTAATATCATTATTGATTTATTAATATTGAACTCATAGCTAGCAGCACTATAACTCATGCCTGAGCGAAGCTTATCTAACACACGTATTTTCTCTGTCAGCCACATCAGAGCCTTCTTGCACTTAGGAAACTAGACGGCACTTCAGCGCTATGCTTGGGGCTCGTGTAGGATCACCAACTAAAAGCATAAAAATGTGAGAAACGTGGCACTAAATAAACCATGAAAAGGACATTTGTTTAAGTAGGAGAGCTGAAACAAGAAGGTAGAATGTTGCCTTGTTCAACTTCAGCTGAGAAAGAGGGTATTGGGCAACTCAAAATTTTCCCTGCTTTTCAGATGTCAATGAATGAGACTGCAAGGGTGCCATGAGGATTGATTTTGGGGTTACAAATAAATTTTGGCAAATAGACAGAATTGCAAATATGAAATCCAAGAATAATGAAGATCAACTGTATATATAATAAAATGTATGCTATATAAATGCATTTTACATATCTTTATATTTCCTATATAAATAAGAAATATATAAAATACATAATAACACAATTGTTACTATCTTATATATAGTGTCACACTACTTGGCAATATATTGTATGCATGTCAGTAAGCATATTTACAAATAGATTCCAAATCGTTTCCCAGACTAGCATTAAATGTGTCTTGGGTTATAAGGATTCTATGAGAGATCAGTTTGCCAAATGCTGATATCAAGAAATCCTCTAAGTGTGTGGCATTTGAAAAAGGCCCGGGACTTCCCTGGTGGCGCAGTGGTTAAGAATCCACATGCCAATGCAGGGGACACGGGCTTGATCTCTGGTCCGCGAAGATCCCACATGCCACGGAGCAGCCAAGCCCATGCACCACAACTACTGAGCCCGCGTGCCTAGAGCCCAAGCTCTGCAACAAGAGAAGCCACTGCAATGGGAAGCCTGTGCACTGCAACAAAGAGTAGCCCCTGCTCGCCACAACTAGAGAAAGCCCGTGCATAGCAATGAACACCCAATGCAGCCAAAGTAAATAAGTAAATAAATTTATTAAAAAAAAAAAAGAGAGAATAGCCTGTTCCCCAGATTCTTATAGTTATGCTTTGACAGGAACAGAGGCACATGCGCCAAAATAGAGGCTAGAGTCAGTTTCCCTTTTACAGTTGTATATTTTACCCATCTTTTGTTACTTTGCTTTTCCAAGCTCTCATAGCCCATTATACTGTATCTCATTGGATAGGGCCTTGTTCTGGGCTTCCTCATGTCCTATCTCTCTAGGCATCTAACAGGAGCTTAATTTAACAAGAAGCCGTGGCTGTCCTCAATTGAAATAATTTCAAAGTCTCTCGTCAGATGGCTCTTTTGGAAATGTCAACAGTTTTTAAACTGTCAGTGCTACAATATAAACAATGCTACATACACTGTTAATCATGGAAGTGATTTCTGGTTTCAGTAAAACAGACCCCAGGGAAGTTTTCTGTGGTGACATATTTTTCACTTGAGATTGCTAAAGACTCAACTACAGCTGGTGTCTATCCACAGCCTGGCATTGAATTGTCTCATTTCCTGAGACCTAAGCATTATAGGTTACATCTGGTATGTTAAAACATTATTTGATAATGGGTGCGATATCATTTCAACTACATACAACTTCTGCCAGTGAATATGTATAATTTTTGCTTTTAGAATTTATATTCTCTCCCTGCTCCTGTATTTTTTTTTTTAACCTTTGAATTGGGAAGAAGCCCAACCACTCTAATTGAGAATATCCTCATAGTATGGTTTTTATGTGCTTTGTTTAATATTCTATTATTATTAAAGAATCAAAACCTAACAGATAATGTGAATGGTAATTGTGCTGTCCTGATTTTGTTTTTTCTTATATTTATGTACTAAATCCAGATACTATGAAAAACAAATTGCAGATGCAAAAATTGAGAAGATAATGATGATGAGAAAACTCCCTGTAAGAACCGTAGGATATGACCGAAATTGCAGTCAGAGACAAATTCATAGCCTTAATACTTTCACTGTTAAATGAGAATGAAAGTAAATAAAACCTAAGCAGAATTAAAAGGTAAACCACAAACTGTATAAAGAGCTCTTATAAATCAATATGAAAAAATACAATATCCCAGAAGGAAAATGGAGGAAAGAAGGGCCGTCAAGAAGAAGGCCCATGGGCAAACAAGTTTTGGTTCCCCAGGAAGGGAAGACTAGCTAAAAAATTTTCAGGTCGTATTATTTGGAGAAGGTAATAGAGAGGACGTGACCGCTGGTTGACTTGTGAGCTATACCTGGGCAGTCAGAGGCTCCTCATCCCTCCCCTGTCCTTGGAATGTATGTTCCACCCTCCGTTCCCATGTGGGAGCGTTTTCAAGGCTGTAGGCTTGGGAGAGCAATGTGTTGCTGAGACCATCTGGATGGTGTACGCGATCGAACCCCAAGAATTCCATATAAACTTTCTGGCGGGCAGTACAGAGGTCTACTAGTTATGCAGCCGCCCAAGAGAACTCTCCTGAGTAAGTCCCCTTGCTGTATAAACCTGCCCCCACCACTCTGGAATGCTGTGCCTCTTCAGTCTCTGCTCGCCCTCTACATGCTGGGGCCAGTTTGCAAACCAATGTGTAGTTGCCTTGGGGCTCTTGACCACCAGGACTTTGTGATTTGCCAGTTTCCCTCCCTCTCTTCTGCTCTGGTGAAAGATAGGAAAAGGCAGTTTATGAAAGCCAAATTACATGTTTAATAGTAAATAAAATGCAAAATACATATAATACTGATCTGCCACTTTGTCCTGCCAAATTGGCAAAACCATAAAAGGAAAATATCGAAGTGGACAAGAGTGTAGGGAAATGAGCACTTTTATACTGTTTTTGGAAGTGTAAGCTAATTTAGGTTTTCTGGACAGTGGGCCCTGTGCATCATGAATCTCTTTTGGTCCATTAATTTCACTTCCAGGATTTTATCCTGAAGTAATTAGGGATACGTATAAAGATAAACAGGATTTTCTTATAGTGTTTATAAGAGGGGACGATAGGCTACTATGCAGTCATTAAACATACTCATTGCTATCCTTATCAACATTTCTTAGATCCACAGATTGTACTAAGTAAATGAAATATCCCATCACTGGGGTGAGTATTTTAAAAAAATTGTGGCATAAAAAGTTTGTAATAATTTATTAAAGGTCACATGGTTAAGAATTAATAAAGCTTAAATGAAACCCCAATCTTAACTAACTGCTATAATTAATGTCCTCTGTAACTGAACAAATGACATAAGGAAATGTTTATATAATATATTGCTCTATGAAAAAAAGCAGGCTATATTCAATCTCTCTAATGGATATAGGCCTATGCAGATTTCTGATGCTTTTGCTAAGTTATGTTTTTCTAAGGACTATTTATCACTTCAAATTTATCAGCATAAAGTTAGTAATATCCACTTATATTTTAATGTCTGTAGACACTGTAGTTGATGTCCTTTGTAACTTCCTTTTTTGCCATTTTTCTTGGTCTTGGCAGGGGTTTGTTAATTTTATTAGGGCTTTCAAGGAACCAACTTTTTGCTTCCTTGATTCTCTCATATGGATGTTTTTTATTTAATTCATTTCTGATCTTATCTTTACTTTTTCCTCTCTTCAGTTTTCTTTGGATTTAATTTGATATCCTTTTCTCTTTCTGTCTTCTTAAGGTGAGTGTTGAGATAATTGATTTTTAGTCTTTCTTGTTTAAAATATGCACATTTAAGACCATGAATGTTCTTCTAAGTGTGGCTCTAGTTCTTCATCTGCAAAAATGCATATGTAGTTTTAAAACAATTATTGTCATTCACTTCAAATATTCTCATATTCATTATCTTATTTGACCCTTGAACTATTTAGAAGAGTACTGGTTAATTTCTAAACATATGGAGATTTTTTAGTTATCTTTTTGATATTAATTATTACTTAATTCCACTGTGGTTTGCTAGGACATAAACTATATTATTTAAATCTTTTGAAATTTGGTTGGGTTTTGACTCAGATTTTGGACAGTTTGGTAAATGTTCTGTGTGGCGTTTGAACGGAATGTATATTTGACACTAGGAGTGCACTGTTCTATATTTGTCCATTAGGGTCATTTGTACATCTTGTTCAAATCTGTATCCTTACTGATGGTATATTTGCCCTTTCTATTAGTTACTGAGAAGGATGTGTTAAAGTCTCTAAGCATGATGTGAATTTTTCTATTTCTTCTTTTATTTCTGCCAGTTTTTTGTTTTATATATATTTTAAGGTAATGTTCTGAGATTCATACATATTTAGACTTCTTGTATTTTCCCTTTAGATCTACTCTTTTATCATCATAAAATGTCCCTCTTTATGTCTGTCTAGTAATGCTTCCTGCCTTAAAGTCTGCTTTGTCTTATAGTAGTCAAGGCATACCAGCTTTCAATTGGTCAGTGTTTGCATGGCATTTATACTTTTTCTATCCTCATTTTCTTTGGGATTAAGTTACTCGTTTTTTTTTGTTTTGTTATTTTTAAAAAATTATTTATTTATGGCTGTGTTGGGTCTTCGTTTCTGTGCGAGGGCTTTCTCCAGTTGTGGCAAGCGGGGGCCACTCTTCATCGCGGTGCGCGGGCCTCTCACTATCGCGGCCTCTCTTGTTGCGGAGCACAGGCTCCAGACACGCAGGCTCAGTAGTTGTGGCTCACGGGCCTAGTTGCTCCGCGGCATGTGGGATATTCCCAGACCAGGGCTCGAACCTGTGCCCCCTAAATTGGCAGGCAGATTCTCAACCACTGCGCTACCAGGGAAGCCCAAGTTGCTCGTTTTTAATCTGACAGTCTGACAACCTTTTCTTTTATCTATGTATTTGATCTATTCACGTTCAATGTATTATTGATATATTTGGGTTTAAACTTATCTTAATACTTATTTGTCCTACTAGTTTCTGTTCTTTTTTTCTCCTTTCTTGACTTCTTTTCTTTGTATTTAATTATATAAACTGTTATTCAGTATACATAATTTTTTTCATGTGCTTCTTTTATTCAAAAATAGATTTATATCTAAAATACTATATAATATTCCAAAGTACAAATATGTCAGTTTAGCAGTTGCCTTCTTAAATTTTTTTTTGTTTTTGTTTTATTTCTTCAGTACAAATCCTGTTTCAGGGGCTTCCCTGGTGGCGCAGTGGTTGAGAGTCCGCCTGCCGATGCAGGGGACACGGGTTCGTGCCCCGGTCTGGGAAGATCCCACATGCTGCGGAGCGGCTGGCCCGTGAGCCATGGCCGCTGAGCCTGTGTGTCCGGAGCCTGTGCTCCGCAACGGGAGAGGCCACAACAGTGAAAGGCCCGCGTACCATGAAAAAAAAAAGAAAAAAAAAAATCCTGTTTTATACCTTGTAAAAGTGCGTTAATACTTTTCTAAGGAACGTGCTTCAAAGAATTACTGGATCATGTGGCATTTGTACTTTGTTTTTTTTGGGCCGTACTGTGCAACTTGAGGGATCTTAGTTCCCCAACCAGGGATTGAACTAGAGGCTACGGCAGTGTGAAAGTGCTGAGTCCTAATCACTGGAACCCCAGGGAATTCCCTGCCCTTTGTATTTTGATAGCAGCTCCACATTGCCATTTAATTTCCCTGTGCCAATTTCCCCTCACAGCAGTGTGTAAGAGTTTCAATTCCCCAACAAACTCACCAAGACTTGATATTACCAAACATTCGAATGTCTGCATTCTGATATGTGAAAAATGGTATTGTTTAATCTGATTTGTCTGATTGCTAGTAACTTAGAAAATCTTATTAAATGTAGTATTACAGCTTTTTTCTTTTTTTGACTTCCTTTTGATTAATCAAATAATTATCTAAGTATTATATGTCTTAATACTTTTAGTAGTTCTGAATAGTGTAAAAATGGTAAACCAGCCCCTTCCTGCCTTATGTGCTATGAATGTCAAGGATATTAGTGATATATTTTAAACTCCATATGACATTGTTACTATTATTTTGTAGTCGATTTTACTTAGCATAACTGACATATTTACCCTTTTTATTGTTCTACATTCTATTCTGTATCTTGGTGGTTCTTTCGGGGATTATTTTCCTTTCTCTTGAATTGTATTTCCATGAGTGTATTTGTGCTAATCACAAATCTTCTCAGTTTTTGTATTAAGTGTATTTTGCCTTAAACTTTGAAGTATATTTTTGGTGGATACAGAAGTCTGTGTTGGGAGTTATTTTCTTTTAGCATTTTGAAGGTATTATTCCATTATCTCCTTGCTTTTTTTTCTTTTCCTGTTGAGAAATCAGCTGATGGTTTGTGTTGTTCTTTCAAAGGTAATATATCTCTTTACCTCTGGGTGACTTTAAGGTCTTCTCTTCGTTTTTCAGTAGTTTGACCATAATGTGCTTAGGGCTGGTTTTATTTATATTTATTCTTCTTGGAGTTCGTCGTACTTCTTGGTGTTTTGGTCATTTTGGGGAAAATTTTTGACAGTACTGTTTCTTCAAAAATTGCTTCTGCTTTAATCTCCTCTCTAATTCTTGGACTTTTCACCATGTCCCATGTGTCCTTTATGTTCATTTCTGTATTTTTTCCTCTCGATTTTCCATGTTCCAGTGTATATGTTTTAAAAAAATATTTTTTTGAATTTTATTTTATTTTATTTTATTTTTGTTTTTGCGGTACGCGGTGCTCACTGTTGTGGCCTCTCCCGTTGCGGAGCACAGGCCTCCGGATGCGCAGGCTCAGCGGCCATGGCTCACGGGCCCAGACGCTCTGCGGCACGTGGGATCCTTCCAGACTGGGGCACGAACCCGTGTCCCCTGCATCGGCAGGCGGACTCTCAACCACTGCGCCACCAGGGAAGCCCTGAATTTTTTTTCTTGTAGTAGTCTCTTATGATGCTTTGTATTTCTGCAGTGTCTGTTGTAACTTCTGCTCTTCCATTTCTTATTTTATTGATTTGAGTCCTCTCGCTCTTTTTCTTGATGAGTCTGGCTAAAGGTTCATCAATTTTGTTTATCTTCTCAAAGAACCAACTTTTAGTTTTATTGATCTTTGCTATTGTTTTCTTTGTTTCTTTTTCTAGGTATTTTTTTATTTCCTCTTTGATTTTTTCAGTTATCTCTTGGTTATTTAGTAGTGTATTGTTTAGCCTCCATGTGTTTGTGTTTTTTTACAGATTTTTCCCGGTAATTGATTTATAATTCCATAGTGTTGTGGTCAGAAGAGATGCTTGATGTGATTTCAGTTTTCTTAAATTTACTGAGGCTTGATTTATGACCTAAGACGTGATCTATCCTGGGGAATATTCAGTGTGCACTTGAGAAGAAAGTGTAATCTGCTATTTTCTGATGGAATGGCCTATAAATATCAATTAAATCTATCTGGTCTATTGTGTCATTTAAAGCTTGTGTTTCCTTATTAATTTTCTGTTTGGATGGTCTGTCTCTTGGTGTAAGTGAAGTGTTGAAGTCCCTCACTGTTATTGTGATACTGTCAATTTCTTCTTTTATAGCTGTTAGCAGTTGCCTTATGTATTGAGGTGCTCCTATGTTGTGTGCATATATATTTATAATTGTTATATCTTCTTCTTGGATTGATCCCTTGATCATTATGTAGTGTCCTTCCTTGTCTCTTGTAACATTCTTTATTTTAAAGTCTATTTTATCTGATATGAGTATTCCTACTCCTGCTATCTTTTGGTTTCCATTTGCATGGAATATCTTTTTCTGTCCCCTCACTTTCAGTCTGTATGTGTCCGTAGGTCTGAATTGGGTCTCTTATAGACAGCATATATATGGGTGTTGTTTTTGTATCCATTCAGCAAGCCTGTGTCTTTTGGTTGGAGCATTTAATCCATTCACGTTTAAGGTAATTATCGATATATATGTTCCTATGACCATTTTCTTAATTTTTATGTGTTTGTATTTGTAGGTCCTTTTCTTCTCTCATGTTTCCCACTTAGAGAAGTTCCTTTAGCATTTGTTGTAGAGCTGGTTTGGTGGTGCTGAATTCTGTTAGCTTTTGCTTGTCTGTAAAGCTCTTGATTTCTCCGTTGAATCTGAATGAGATCCTTGCTGGGTAGAGTAATCTTTGTTGTACGTTCTTCCCTTTCATCACTTTAAATATATCATGCCACTCCCTTCTGAATTGTAGAGTTTCTGCTGAGAAATCAGCTGTAAACCTTATGGGAGTTCCCTTGTATGTTATTTATCATTTTTCCCTTGTTGCTTTCAATAATTTTTCTTTGTCTTTAATATTTGTCAATTTGATTACTATTTGTCTTGGCGTGTTTCTCCATGGTTTTATTCTGCCTAGGACTCTCTGCACTTCCTGGACTTGGGTCGTTATTTCCTTTCCCATGTTAGGGAAGTTTTTGACTATAATGTCTTCGAATATTTCCTCCGGTCCTTTCTCTCTCTCTTCTCCTTCTAGGACCCCTATAATGCGAATGTTGTTGTGTTTAATGTTTTCCCAGAGGTCTCTTAGGCTGTCTTCATTTCTTTTCATTCTTTTTTCTTTATTCTGTTCCGCAGCAGTGAATTCCACCATTCTGTCTTCCAGGTCACGTATCCGTTCTTCTGCCTCAGTTATTCTGCTATTGATTCCTTCTAGTGTATTTTTCATTTTAGTTATTGTATTGTTCATCTCTGTTTATTCTTTAATTCTTCTAGGTGTTTGTTCTTTAATTCTCCTAGGTGTTTGTTAAACACATCCTGTATCTTCTCAATCTCTGCTTCCATTCTTTTTCTGAGGTCCTGGATCATCTTCACTATCATTATTCTGAATTCTTTTTCTGGAAGGTTTCCTATGTCCACTTCATTTAGTTGTTTTTCTGGGGTTTTATCTTGTTCCTTCATCTGGTACAAAGTCCTCTGCCTTTTCGTCTTGTCTATCTTTCTGTGAATGTGGTTTTTGTTCCACAGGCTGCAGGACTGTAGTTCTTCTTGCTTTTGCTGTCTGCCCTCTGGTGGATGAGGCTATCTAAGAGACTTGTGCAAGTTTCCTGCTGGGAGGGACTGGTGGTGGGTAGAGCTGCGTGTTGCTGTGGTTGGCAGAGCTCAGTAATACTTTAATCTGCTTGACTGCTGATGGGTGGGGCTGGGTGCCCTCCCTGTTGGTTGTTTGGCCTGAGGTGACCCAACAGTGGAGCCTACCTGGCTCTTTGGTGGGGCTAATGGCAGAGTCTGGGAGGGCTCACACCAAGGAGTACTTCCCAGAACTTCTGCTGCCATTGTCTTTGTCCTCACGGTGAGACACAGCCACCCCCACCTCTGAAGGAGACCCTCCAACACTAGCAGGTAGGTCTGGTTCAGTCTCCTGTGGGGTCACTGCTCTTTCCCCTGGGTCCCGATGCACACACTACTTTGTGTGTGCCCTCCAGGAGTGGAGTCTCCATTTCCCCCAGTCCTGTTGAAGTCCTGCAATCAAATCCCGCTAGGCTTCAAAGTCTGATTCTCTAAGAATTCCCCCTCCTGTTGCTGGACCCCCAGGTGAGAAGCCTGACGTGGGGCTCAAGACCTTCACTCCAGTGGGTGGGCTTCTGTGGTATATGTGTTCTCCAGTCTGTGAGTCACCCACCCAGCAGTTATGGGATTTGATCTTATTGTGATTGCGCCCCTCCTACTGTCTCATTGTGGCTTCTCCTTTGTCTTTGGATGTGGGGTATCTTTTTTGGTGAGTTCCAGTGTCTTTTTGTCAATGATTGTTCAGCAGTTAGTTGTGATTCTGGTGCTCTCGCAAGAGGGAGTGAGCGCACGTGCTTCTACGCCGCCATCTTGAACCAATCTCCGCCGTCTTGAACCAATCTCCCAGCTTATATCTTTTCCTCCGATGTTTTACCTTGCTAATTGTCTCTTCAGTTGTATGTAATCTCTTATTCAGTCCATCTCTTGTCAATTTACATTGTTTTGTTTTTCAGTCCTAGACTTTCATTTTGATTTATTTTCTGCTTTCCAGTTCTTTGCTGAAATTCTCCATAGGACATTAAAATTAGTGTATGTAATGAGATACTAGTAGCAGCATTAATTTAAAATTTTTAAAAATGTTATTGTAACAATAATAAAAGATATATAAACCAAAACATCACAGATAATTCCCTCACTAAACTTGCCTCCTTTATTTTCCACTCTGTGCCTTTATTTCATATACAGATAAAACAGTGCACATGTTAAGTGAGTGTTCAAACCTTGAATTTTAATGATATACTTTGTTAAAAAATAACCTCTGTATATTTTTTCTAATACCACATTTCAAATTGTGGTCTAACATCTTATCATTCTTTGCCCAGAATTATAAAGATTGGCAATTTAAAGATTTCTTGTTCTGCCCATTAGGTATATAGTTAAGGTGTCAAATAAAATGGTTAAAAAGGTTGACATCACCAGAAGATGTATATGTTATCTTTCTACAGATATTTTTCTTTTCAAATAAGAGGAGACATAGGAGAATTTTGCTTCAGAATATTACATTTGACTTTGCCTGCCTTTAAAAGCTTTCTTTCAACCTGGATAGATTAGTTTCCATTCTTCTTTATTTAAAATCCATTTTTCCAACTCCAGATGTATTTCCCTTCCCAGAACAATGCCTTTGTGTCATTAATGGTGACGGTATTGATCTTTAATAATGCTAGACTCTGAAGACTTGAAATCTTTTGATGATATCTCTATTATCACATATAAACTTTTATAAAAGCCAAATTATTAATAGGTTCACATTAATATTGGTACATTTATAGGCATCTTAAATGAAATTCATGACAGTGTAAGAGGAAGCTAAATTTTAGTTGAAGATTGCCCTTAAAAATGGAAGAATTTCAAGAATTTTGGTAGTTAGATAATATTAAGTAGGTAAAAATAGGAAATAAAAATGGACTTTTTCTCTGAAATAAAAAATATTTAAACACTACTGAACTGAAAGACAGTCTTCTCTGAAAATGGTACTAATAATTCTAGGTTCATTTAAAATATCAGTCATATTATGAAAAAACATAGGGATTAATCTAGCCCAGATATCTATTCCCTTGAAAACACGGTGACTATAAGCTATATATTGAATCTTATTTTTATGAAAGGCTCCAGTAAGGAATTCATACAGAATGCCAGCTTTGGAAACTTACTTAGAGGCCATAGAACCTTAGCCTCTCATTTTCTATATGAGCCTAAAGGAGTTGTTTCAGACCTCAAGTTGGTGGGTAATTTCATGAAAATTCCTAGAACAGTGGGCGTTTGGCCTAGAGCATATATTCTATAAATATTTTCTTTTTTTCCTAGAACACAGAAACCTAGTTTCCCTGTTCTTGGGATCATTATGATTTGTGTGTTGCATTAATCATCTAACCTGTGATAAGAAGCAACCCCCAAATCTCAGTGGCAAATAACAAATTTTTTCTTTGTCTCATTGCATGTCCTCTGTGGATGGGCTTAAGAGCTCCCCTTTTTGCTATAGGTTGCCTGCGGTTGCAGCTGTGGCAGGGGCTCTGTTCCATATGGCTCTTTTCCATGAGTCTTCATTTTGGAATCCAGGCTAATGGAGCATCCCATCTACGATAAGCTGTTCGTCAGTTAGAGATGAAAAAGCAAGCGCAGGCCTCTTCAAGAAACTCCTGCTTGGAGCGAGCACACTGTCATTTCTGCTGACATTCATTGAGTAGTCAAGTCCAAGGCCAAGTCTGACAATATGCAGTAAGATGTGCTCCTCTGGCAGGAGTCATGGCAAACAACAAAGATGTTGCAGGGTAGGGAGCAAATAGTTGTCAACATTAATATGAGCTACCCCACAATTGATGATTATTTTAACGTGGTACCTTTATTGGGTCTACTATTCCTTCTTGATTCCAACTTGGGAGAAACGCAAGGTACTGGCTCTTGCTACATTTGCTATGGCTGAGCCGCGTTCTAATTTTTTCACGTTAGACTCACAATGCAGGTCACTTTTTGGTTACTCAGGAAGAATATTTTCAAAGCTGCCACAGAATTTGAGGACCAATTGGTTTTCCTTTGAATCAAATTGTTCTTACTAAACTTGAGGATGTTTATTTTATTAAAAAAAAATGCTTGATGGAAGGGGGACACTGTGTGCAAGAGGCTGTTGTCACTTATATTCTGAAAGAAGACTTACAAAGCCTTCAACTTAATCCTTAGAGAAAGTTTAAACTTTAGGTGGTTTAGTATTGCTGGTGTTACTCGTATAAAGATAAAAAGCCATGGGAAGGAAGGGTATGTTTTCATGAAGTCTTTTAAAAATGTTTTAAAGCTCAATTTAACAATCAGTAGGGTCTTAACCATCCCTTAAGAGCCTTCTTCAAAATTTATTTTTAAGCAGAGGAAGGCTCTGTGTAAAGGAATGGGGAAGAGAAGGGAATGAGCTATTTAGATTTTGTTGTATATTTCTCTTACACTTCAACGATGTACTTGAACTTCACAACAGTCCTTTAATGGATGGACAGGTGAAGACGGGAGTTGAGAGTGAGAGGCGGGAGAAGGGTCACCTTCCTCCTGCCAGAGACTTGGATGATTTCTTCAGTACAATCTGTCCATCTATCAGGTATCTGTCTATTGAGTGTGAGAACATTCACTTGTAGATTCTTTCCTGAGAGAGGAGACAATAGAACCTCAAAAGATGTAAAAGGGACTATAAGAAGAAGTCTTCTTGACTATAAGGAGGAGTCCGCCAGCCACCCAGTTCCCTTCCAGGGAGGCAATCTGTGTTGTCTGTTTCTAGAGTATTTTAGGCATTTACAAGTAAATACGTTTAACTAGATATTTCTCCCTTTTGTGTACAAAATGTATCTGTTCTACACTTAGCTTTCACTTAATATAATTTGGAGATCATTTCATATAAATATACAAGTCCCCTCCCCATACCCTTACGTCCTGTTTTTGTTTAAAGGCAGCTTAGGTGTTAACTTTGTAAATTATACCATAAGCTACTAAATGGTAGTGTGTTTCTTCTTTCTGGAAATATATGTTAAGTCTTCTCTGTCCCCAGAACGGTGCCACCCAGAGGACACTCACTAGGGGACCTCAGGAGTCTTATCAGTTTGTACCTTACGTTTATTTTTTTTTACCATGGATAACTCCTGCTTCTTTTCCCAGAGTGATAAACAGCAAGACCCTCAAGAACGCTCCTCGGACTTCTTTTGCGAGATCATACTCAAGGGAAGGGGAGGGACCCAGGAAACAGAGTCCTGTACCGCAGCACAAGGGGAGAGGTTCCCTGAGGAGCGCTCCAGGTGATAGTAGCTCTAAAATGGGAAGGAGAGCAGGCGAAGCCCTGACATGGAGGTGAAAGGGGCTCGTAGCGGTGGAGAGGGCAGAGTGATGATAGGACAAGCAGCTGAGGCCAGAGGTCCTTGTGGTTCCCTAGTATGCTTCCCTTTACTGCATACATTATCATTATGATTCATCCTTCAGAAGAGCCATTCTGGTGGAAAGAGAATGTACTGTGATCTTGAATGTAAATGGGAAACGTGCGTCTGTTCAGAGTGCTGTTAAAAGGAGAATCACATCAAATTATGGTATGAAATGGTAACTCATTTGAGGGAATTACCTGTTAAATGTCAGCCATGACCTATTAATACGTTTTTCTTCATGTGTAAGGCAATGGCACTCCTCTGCTATGAGTAGGGCTATTTCCTCTCTCTATCGTACTTTGTCCCCCTTGCCACCAGCTGGGGTGAGGCGCCAGCTGGAAATCATGAAACCCAGTGACCCTGAACAGTCTTCCTAAGGACTGACCCTTGGCTATGGCTTCATTAGTACCTTGTCTGGTGTTCTCCTGCAATTAATCAGCCTCAGACAGTAATCCGATAGTTTAATAATTACATAATGCTTATTTCAGTAATACTCAAGAGCACAGGTTATGAAAGAATGTATACAATTTTTTCCCTTAATTGTTCTAGGAAGAACTTTTATAGATGGCAAATAGTAATGTAAACAGTTAAAATGAGATTTTTCAAGGCTGAATAACATTCAATTCAGATGAAAGAATTTTACTATATCCCATTTAGTCTGAGTTTTTGAAAATACCTTTTCTTTAGAAGAGGTTGCATCTGCTAGTAAGTGGTCACAAGCATCCTTGATGTTTGTGGGCACTGACCATCTATCTACTTAACAACTTAAAAAGTACCACTCAGGAGCTTATTCCCCAAACTACCCTTAGCTTATCATGCTTTCAGCTCAAAAGATCTTCTGAACTTGTCTTCTATGTAAAATCCAGAAAATATAAAATTTATAGAGCTGTGTCCTCCAGACTTATGTAGTGGCATTTTTCAAATACCACGGCACGCTGTGAAAATCCTGATTTCATCATCCTAATGAAAATTGTGCACTAGATGGTGGGCTTCAGTGTATCAGCGAACTTTGTGTAACCATACTGGCTTCTGAGCTTCCCTGGCTGCTCCTATTGAAACCGCACAACCTAGGTGGGACTCGAACCCAGCCAAAACCCAGACTGGGACTTTAAGCCACTGCCTTTTAATTGTGATCGCACACCTGGCCTCAGGACTTGCTGAAGTTCAGGTTCTTTTTGTCTCAGCACAGAAGGAATTCAGCGACAGGCAAAGTGATAGGTAAGAAGCTGATTTACTGAGAGAGATACATATTCCACAGAGTGTGGGTCATCTCAGAAGGCAAGAGGCCTTGGGAGATACATTCCATAGACAGAGTGTGGGCTATCTCAGAAGGCGAGAGGTCCCGAAATATGGGGGTGGTTAGTTTTTATGGGCTGGGTAACTTCCTAGGCTAATGAGTGGGTGGATTATTCCAACTATTTGGGGGAGCTGGCGGGGATTTCCAGGATCTGGTCTACCGCCCACTTTTTGGCCTTTTGTGGTGGGTCTCAGAACTGTCATGGTGCCTGTGGGCGTGTCAGTTAAATATACTAATATATTACAATGAGCACATAATGAGGCTCAAGGTCTGCTGGGAATTTAATGTTCTGCCATCTTGGACCTAATCGGTTGTAACCAGTTTTTTTTTTTTTTTTTTTTTGCGGTACGCGGGCCTCTCACTGCTGTGGCCTCTCCCGTTGCAGAGCACAGGCTCCGGACGCGCAGGCTCAGCGGCCACAGCGCACAGGCCCAGCCGCTCCGCGGCATGTGGGATCCTCCCGGACCGGAGCACGAACCCCCGTCCCCTGCATCGGGAGGCAGACTCCCAACCACTGCGCCACAAGGGAAGCCCCTGTAACCAGTTTTTGTTGTATCTTCAAAGGCTATGTCATTCTTTTATTATTATTTATTTAGTTATTTATGTTTTTTTGCCGTACGCGGGCCTCTTACTGTTGTGGCCTCTCCCGTTGCGGATCACAGGCTCCGGACGCGCAGGCTCAGCGGCCATGGCTCACGGGCCCTGCCGCTCCGTGGCATGTGGGAGCTTCCCGGACCGGGGCACGAAACCATGTCCCCTGCATCGGCAGGCGGACTCTCAACCACTGCGCCACCAGGGAAGCCCGTATGTCATTCTTTTAAAAGTTGTGCCCTGCCCCCTTCCCTCCTGTTTCATTACCACAGATTCTCTGACTTTATTTTCGCCCTCAACGCCCTACAGCTGGGCTCTTGAAAGCCCAGGATTGTTCCAGTGCCCGAGCCTATTCCAGTGGCGGTATGGGACCAGCTGCATCAGCTTATCTCTTTTGTGAAACTTGGGATTAAACCTTGCTTCAGAGCAGACCTTGGATGTGTCCTCCCCGAGGTGGGTTTCTACAGCGGCTTATCTACTCTCAGCCTGTATTTTATGTTCAAGTGATTAAGGAACTTCAGGATCTCAGTCAGGTCTCTCTCCTTGTTGGTCTTGTGTTGTTATTTTTGCTTCATGCCTGAGCCTGGGTGTTTTGAAATTTATATATCCTAGTGGATAAGAGTTTGGGTGCTGGAGTCAGGATTGCATGATTTTAAATTCCAGTTCTACAGTTTACTAGCAGAGTGACCATGGGAAAGTTACCAATCTCTGTACAAGCATCAGCGTTTCTCATCTATAAAATGGGGATAATAGTAATACCTCCCTTTGGGGGGTGTTGAAGATTAAGTGAAGTAATGCGTGTCAAACGCTTGGTACCCAGTGATTGTTCAGTAAGTGTTAGCTATTATCATCCTGACTAGGATGTTGACTATTGTCTCCAACCAGCACTGGTGGATGTGATTCTAAAGCTTCTTGAGGGTAGAGACTATGAGAGGGCCACCTGGCATATTAGTTCGTGTTTGTTAAATGAGTAAATCAGGGGAATGTTCTTGTTATTTAGTTAGTTGGCTCGGAAATTAGAGATGCCACTAAATGTCAGCTTGTAATCTAAAAGTACAAAACACGCATGGAAACAATTCACCTGGAGTAAGAGTCACCAGAACAATAATTAGCAGAATTAGAACTTCAAGAATTTGAATGATATAGTTATTGGGTACAAAATAAAAAATAAGATGCTTTTTTTAAAAAAGGATGGAATAGAGACCATGAGAACGAAACAAGATGTGATCATAGTATAGTAATTTTCTACAACCTCCTTCTTCCCCCCTTAAAATTTCCTGAGAATCATTTTTCCTCCTAAGAGAGTGCATGGCCAGGACATGGTCAGCTTATCACTTCAGCATCATATAAACAAGAGAAAGGGGAGAGAAAGTGCACTCATATGCTGACCCTTTTATGCATGGTGGCTTCACCCACTAGCAGATGTGGTCTGATCTGTATCTTGGACTATGACTTAGAATTTCCCCTCTTTGGAGAGAATGGGGTGTGAGGAGGGTACGGGAGGTAAGAGAGATACCTAAAAAAGTATGTCTTCTCATAAAAGACCACAACATCAGAGAATGTGTTTAGGGAAAATAATGATTTCATTGAATTGTTTAATTTTAATGAATTTATTCTTGCTGTTTATATTGTAATCATGTTAATTAAAAAACAATTTCAAAGTGTGTGTCAGTAATGAAGACCCTGACCTGTTTATGTGATGATTAAAAATCAAATTATCTATAATGCCCATTTGCAGAAGTCCTCAGGAGTGCTCAGTTTGAGAACTGATAATAATGAATGTTTCCCAGCTTGTGGCAATACGAGGAAACTCCATGTTTGAGCGTTATATAGCATTGACTGCTGTGTGTTCCTTCCAGTCTAGGGTTTCTGCTCATCCTCTCTTGTGTTGCTGACTTGGTTGTTTTTTTTTTTTTTTTTGCTTGTTTCTTTTAGCTTTTTATTTTAACATAACTTTTTTTAAATATAAATTTATTTATTTATTTATTTATGGCTGTGCTGGGTCTTCGTTTCTGTGCGAGGGCTTTCTCTAGTTGCGGCGAGCGGGGGCCACTCACTAACGCGGCCTCTCTTGTTGCGGAGCACAGGCTCCAGACGTGCAAGCTCAGTAGTTGTGGCTCACGGGCCTAGTTGCTCCGCGGCATGTGGGATCTTCCCGGCCTAGGGCTTGAACCCGTTTCCCCTGCATTGGCAGGTGGATACTTAACCACTGCGCCACTAGGGGAGCCCCTTAACATAACTTTTGATTTATAGTCAAGTTGTAAGGAATTCCCATATATCCTTCACCCAGATTCCCTGTATGTTAAGAATGTAGCACATTTACTTTTTCTCTCTTGACATATTTCTCTTAACATAAGTTTAACAATAATTTCTTAATATTTATACTAATAACATTATACATTAAGATATACAATACTAACAGTAAATATAATCTAATACAGCATAGTAAGCTTAGTACATTAAATAGCCTTTCATATTTCCTGTCCATATTTCTCTGGTCATCTTGAAAAATTTTTCAACATAACAGACCATACTTTGCAACTTGCTGATGTTCCCCTAAGACTTCTAAAATCTAGATACTCATCCTGGCTCTCTCTCTCTTTTCCCCTTACAATTTAGTTGAGTGAACTGGTCATGTGTCCTGTAGCATGCCCACAGTCTCTGCTTACTGTTTGCATCCTCGTGGTGCGTGCAACCCATTCCTCTGCCCCTCTTTATTCCCTAAAGACTGGTTGTTCGATGTAGAGGCTTGATCAGATTCAAGTTTGATTTTCTTGGTGAGAATATTTCATATTGTTGGATTCTAATTCTATCGTACTTTCTTTAGTAGCTGGAATACTTCCATAAGGAGAATATCCATCAACTATTTCATCATGTTGTCTAGATTTTTTTTTTGCGGTATGCGGACCTCTCACTGTTGTGGCCTCTCCCGTTGCGGATCACAGGCTCTGGACGCGCAGGCTCAGCGGCCATGGCTCACGGGCCCAGCCGCTCCGCGGCATGTGGGATCTTCCCGGACCGGGGCACGAACCCGTGTCCTCTGCATCGGCAGGCGGACTCTCAACCACTGCACCACCAGGGAAGCCCTGTCTAGATTGTTTTTAACTTTTGCAGAAAGGAGTCAATGAATTCTGGTACCTAGCTCAATAATTAAAAGTCGTTTGGGCTTTTTATAGCTTATGAAGAACAACATCCGAATACCAAGCAGGAGTTCATTGGAAAATCAGATTTACTGGAAGTGATTCACAAATATCATGACTAAACTATTATTATCTCCCTCACTTAGCTGTGCCTCATGACTTCTCCTATTTAACTAAATCCAGTTCATGATTCTTGACAAACTTTAATGTATTCATTTAAAATGAGTAATGAAATAATTTAACAGTGAATCACCTTTACTTATTTATTTTTATATTGAATAGCAGGAAACCAACAGAAATTTGTCACTTTTGTTTGAGAACGCAGTTAAATTTATTATTTTACTCTTTCACCCTGGTTAATTAACCAGTTATGTTTAATTTGAAAGCTTATAAAATTAAGTTTCTTATCAGCATAGAACAAGGCCTTTTATAATACAGCATCTGAATTTAAAAGTGCTGACTTGGTTTTTGATCCCTCAGAAGAGAAAAGGCACTGCTTTGTTGCCATGGCTATTTCTATTCTGCATGGAGGTTTAGGAAAGCTCCCTCATCCCTTAGGAATTCATAAATATGCTGGTTTCTTGCTGCTGAGGTCTTTCTTCCCACTAGCTCCTGTGCATGGTCCCATCTGGTCCACAGGAAATAGTCACATATCCTTTGTTCCACAGACTCTGGGAACATAGGCTGCCCCATGCAGCCATCTCACATTTGCTTTTCTATCAAAGCCTCTAGCCAACTGGGTCTCACCCTTTAGATATTTCAGGTGGGAGTCAGTCTGTATATTCCCATCTCTAGAGGCCAAATATCAAACTCTCTAAGTGCTCTCCTTAAAGCCCCTCTATTTTGATTTGCAGGGATGCGGGAAACACCCCTTAGTTTACTACCTTGGGAGCAGGGTTGGATCTCTTGGTACACCAACAGCTTTCTCCAAAATCTCCTAATCTCTGACTTCTGACCCTTTTATATCCTGATATAGCTGAGGAGGTAGGAGACATGTAACTCTTTTAAAATTAAATTTTAAATTTGACACAGTTATAAATTTACACGCAGTTGTAAGAAATAATCCAGAGAGATCCCATGTACCCTTTACCCAGTTTCCCCCAATGATAGCATCTTCCCAAACTGTAGTATAATATCACAACCAGGATTCTGACATCAGTACAGTTAAGATGCATTAAAGTTCCATCCTTACAAGGTCCTTTGACTAGAGAGAAAAGGCTCTTGGGGAACTTTTTAGTCTGTGCCCTGGGTTTCTGGGTGGCTGGCTTCTTCAGCCCCTACTCTGGGATTTATGAGGCAAAAAGAAAAGCCAGGAAACTCACCGCTGTGTTATTCCCTAGCTTGTCTATCTTCTTTTCTCCAACTTTCAGCGTCTTCTTTCATTCGTTTTATATGTAATGTCCAGGGTGTTTGGTTGTACTTAGTGGGGAAGACAGGGAAAAGTATGTCAACTCCACCCTCCCAGAAGTGGAAGTCTATGTAACTGTTTTTTGATCACCTCTTCTGCAGTTTCTTGGCATAGCTTTGCACTTCACTTGGAATTTGAGATTGTCTTGGTGCCTCAGCTAAAATTTCCTATTAGCATTTAGTCATATACATGTGAAGAAGAAAGGGTTACAAAAATACATTCTCAGCAGTCATGATTATAAAAAGTACCTGGGTTTTCATTGTTTTAGTAACAACATGTAAACATGTTCCTAGATGATTCTTCTGGCTTCAGGGAGATCATTCTGGAAAAGTAGGTCTTGGGAAAACTATTAAAGAAATGACTAAATTCCATTGTTGAGAAGATGAATATTGTTACTATGCATTCTCTTTCACTTGTTATAACTAACTGGGGAGCTATTTATTGCTTCTGGTAATGGGGCAGCCAGAGTATAGTATATATAGTGGTGGGCTGGAGTCAGTTTGTAGTGACTTGTGAGAGGTGATTGTTTTCAGGAATTCTGCAAGGTAATAAACATAGCTGTTGTTAAAAATTAAATTGTATAAAATTTCAGTAAATTGTATTAAAAACAAAGGTAACAAATACTCAGTATTTACCACTTTCTAGTTAGTTTACTATTATCTACGTTCTTGAGATTATTTATGTCTGTTGTATGTGTGGTGGAAATAACTGTGTAATGGCTTCCTACTGTAGATCTCTCTCAAACTCTATGTTCAGTGATATCACATTGGTAGCTTGAAATCAGTCATGGTAGGAATATTTACACCATAGAAACTGGAAAATTCTATAAATCAGGGCTTTCCCCTGGAGAGCCTGTTGTTAAACAATTTCCAGAATGCCACTGAGTATAAGCCATTTTCCCAGATTCTCTATCCCTGAAGATAATTGTTCTTATTCTCCGATAAGAACAGTCTCCTATCTCAGGAGCTTTTGAATTTCCAGACCTACATTACTTGCATTTTATATAATGCAATGGCAAGATAAGAGCAAGTATTTCTTCATCCCTCACAATCCATAGTTGGAAACAGATATGTTTCCTATCATTCTGCCTTTTGAGAAGCCTTGACGATGGTGCTGTTGCTATGTTGAGATTAACTACGTGAGCAGAAGAAGTGTGGGAAGACAAACGACTTGTTTTTTCAACACAGTTGCCCTAGGTATTGTCTTTAATTACACTCCTGCTTGACTGATAAGGGAACTGGCTTCTGACAGCTGTGAGGAGCTGCAACGCCACAAAGCCTAATATTTCTTCTGGGGCGTAAGTGATGTCTTGTGCACTAAGCAACATAGACATGAATTATTTTTGAGGATCGTGATTGGCATGTTTCTATTATGTTTAGGGCCTTAGTTTTCTTAAAGCTACATGGCCCACATTTGGAAGTTTTCACATTGCATTTAGTGAGGCAGGAGATTTTAGCAGTTAAAACATAGATGCGTTTTTTCAAGATTTTCAGCATATTCCTTATTCATATGCCTTTTTACTCCATATTTAAACAATAGGCTGATATCTGCTTGAAGGCATGATTGATAACTATCCTGATACCTTTTAAGTTTGGCCAGAATTCACCCAGGCTGTTCTGAATGTCCCTATACTGTGAACCCAAAGCAAAGAATATATGATGTAGAGACCATGTGACATTTAATTTTTTTGGGGGGAGGCAGGGGAGGAAAAAAAAGTAGCAGAACTGCTTTTCAATCTTTTACCTGGTTGTCCTCACCTCCTTTGTGGTAAATGGCCAAATGCCGAAGCAAAAAGCAGTATAGAAAAGACACGTGTTACTGTGTGACGCAAGTGCCAAGAGAGTATGAACTGGAGAAAAGATGCAACTGGTGCTCTTGTTGTGAGCGGCAGGGTGGAAATTCTAAAGCAATGAAGGTAACTGATGATTTCATTTATTAAAGTGTTTTCAATTTAGAATCTATTAAATGTGATTAAAAAGCCCTGCTCCCTATTATAGTATTCTAGAATAATCTATACAAAATTGGGCGTGAAGTAATTGAACATTTTACGTGGGGTCTTCTTAAATAGTGTTTCTTTCCAATGAGGGCATCATTTTAACTTTCCACTTCAAGGAGAGATATACTCTTCATGACAAAGGCCTTTGAAGTATGCTAATTCAGTTGCTGGAACTCAGCTATGGGGTAGGGAATACCCATGCCAAGAGAGTCAGCTGCATGGTACACAGTGTGGAGGGACAGGGAGCTCCAGCACCAAGCACAGCAATACCTAGAATCTGTGGGAGCACCGAGCTGATCTCCCTGTGCTATGCAGCTGCTTTGCACTAGCTATCTATTTTACATTTGGTAGTGTATATATGTCCATGCCACTCTCTCACTTTGTCCCAGCTTACCCTTCCCCCTCCCCGTGTCCTCAAGTCCATTCTCTATGTCTGTGTCTTTATTCCTGTCCTGTCCCTAAGTTCTTCAGAACCATTTTTTTTTAAGATTCCATATATATGTGTTAGCATACGGTATTTGTTTTTCTCCTTCTGACTTACTTCCCTCTGTATGACAGACTCTAGGTTCATCCACCTCACTACAAATAACACAATTTCGTTTCTTTTTATGGCTGAGGAATATTCCATTGTATATATGTGCCACATCTTTTTTATCCATTCATCTGTCGATGGACACTTAGGTTGCTTCCATGTCCTGCCTGTTGTAAACAGAGCTGCAGTGAACATTGTGGTACATGACTCTTTTTGAATTATGGTTTTCTCAGGGTATATGCCCAGTAGTGGGATTGCTGGGTTGTGTGGTAGTTTTGCCAGACAATTTTTAAAGATCAGGGCCCATAGCAGTGAAAAAGACAAGGTCCTTGCTCTCATAACTTTTACATTATCCTTGGGGGAAACAGGATACATGCTAAAAGAAAAAATATCAGATAGGAATATATACTGTGCAAAAAATTGAAATAGGGAGATGATTTCGGGGAATAGTTGGTTGGCTATTTTATATAGGGTAGTCAGGAAAGACTCATTGAGGAGGTAACATCTGAGATGAGACTTAAAGTTTGAGAAAGAAGATTAGGGGGAAAGCATTTTAGTTAGAGAGAAAAGCCAGTAGAAATGTCCTAATGCAAATTTTTTTTTTTTTTTTTGCTTGTTTCTTTTAGCTTTTTATTTTAACATAACTTTTTTTAAATATAAATTTATTTATTTATTTATTTATGGCTGTGCTGGGTCTTCGTTTCTGTGCGAGGGCTTTCTCTAGTTGCGGCGAGCGGGGGCCACTCACTAACGCGGCCTCTCTTGTTGCGGAGCACAGGCTCCAGACGTGCAAGCTCAGTAGTTGTGGCTCACGGGCCTAGTTGCTCCGCGGCATGTGGGATCTTCCCGGCCTAGGGCTTGAACCCGTTTCCCCTGCATTGGCAGGTGGATACTTAACCACTGCGCCACTAGGGGAGCCCCTTAACATAACTTTTGATTTATAGTCAAGTTGTAAGGAATTCCCATATATCCTTCACCCAGATTCCCTGTATGTTAAGAATGTAGCACATTTACTTTTTCTCTCTTGACATATTTCTCTTAACATAAGTTTAACAATAATTTCTTAATATTTATACTAATAACATTATACATTAAGATATACAATACTAACAGTAAATATAATCTAATACAGCATAGTAAGCTTAGTACATTAAATAGCCTTTCATATTTCCTGTCCATATTTCTCTGGTCATCTTGAAAAATTTTTCAACATAACAGACCATACTTTGCAACTTGCTGATGTTCCCCTAAGACTTCTAAAATCTAGATACTCATCCTGGCTCTCTCTCTCTTTTCCCCTTACAATTTAGTTGAGTGAACTGGTCATGTGTCCTGTAGCATGCCCACAGTCTCTGCTTACTGTTTGCATCCTCGTGGTGCGTGCAACCCATTCCTCTGCCCCTCTTTATTCCCTAAAGACTGGTTGTTCGATGTAGAGGCTTGATCAGATTCAAGTTTGATTTTCTTGGTGAGAATATTTCATATTGTTGGATTCTAATTCTATCGTACTTTCTTTAGTAGCTGGAATACTTCCATAAGGAGAATATCCATCAACTATTTCATCATGTTGTCTAGATTTTTTTTTTGCGGTATGCGGACCTCTCACTGTTGTGGCCTCTCCCGTTGCGGATCACAGGCTCTGGACGCGCAGGCTCAGCGGCCATGGCTCACGGGCCCAGCCGCTCCGCGGCATGTGGGATCTTCCCGGACCGGGGCACGAACCCGTGTCCTCTGCATCGGCAGGCGGACTCTCAACCACTGCACCACCAGGGAAGCCCTGTCTAGATTGTTTTTAACTTTTGCAGAAAGGAGTCAATGAATTCTGGTACCTAGCTCAATAATTAAAAGTCGTTTGGGCTTTTTATAGCTTATGAAGAACAACATCCGAATACCAAGCAGGAGTTCATTGGAAAATCAGATTTACTGGAAGTGATTCACAAATATCATGACTAAACTATTATTATCTCCCTCACTTAGCTGTGCCTCATGACTTCTCCTATTTAACTAAATCCAGTTCATGATTCTTGACAAACTTTAATGTATTCATTTAAAATGAGTAATGAAATAATTTAACAGTGAATCACCTTTACTTATTTATTTTTATATTGAATAGCAGGAAACCAACAGAAATTTGTCACTTTTGTTTGAGAACGCAGTTAAATTTATTATTTTACTCTTTCACCCTGGTTAATTAACCAGTTATGTTTAATTTGAAAGCTTATAAAATTAAGTTTCTTATCAGCATAGAACAAGGCCTTTTATAATACAGCATCTGAATTTAAAAGTGCTGACTTGGTTTTTGATCCCTCAGAAGAGAAAAGGCACTGCTTTGTTGCCATGGCTATTTCTATTCTGCATGGAGGTTTAGGAAAGCTCCCTCATCCCTTAGGAATTCATAAATATGCTGGTTTCTTGCTGCTGAGGTCTTTCTTCCCACTAGCTCCTGTGCATGGTCCCATCTGGTCCACAGGAAATAGTCACATATCCTTTGTTCCACAGACTCTGGGAACATAGGCTGCCCCATGCAGCCATCTCACATTTGCTTTTCTATCAAAGCCTCTAGCCAACTGGGTCTCACCCTTTAGATATTTCAGGTGGGAGTCAGTCTGTATATTCCCATCTCTAGAGGCCAAATATCAAACTCTCTAAGTGCTCTCCTTAAAGCCCCTCTATTTTGATTTGCAGGGATGCGGGAAACACCCCTTAGTTTACTACCTTGGGAGCAGGGTTGGATCTCTTGGTACACCAACAGCTTTCTCCAAAATCTCCTAATCTCTGACTTCTGACCCTTTTATATCCTGATATAGCTGAGGAGGTAGGAGACATGTAACTCTTTTAAAATTAAATTTTAAATTTGACACAGTTATAAATTTACACGCAGTTGTAAGAAATAATCCAGAGAGATCCCATGTACCCTTTACCCAGTTTCCCCCAATGATAGCATCTTCCCAAACTGTAGTATAATATCACAACCAGGATTCTGACATCAGTACAGTTAAGATGCATTAAAGTTCCATCCTTACAAGGTCCTTTGACTAGAGAGAAAAGGCTCTTGGGGAACTTTTTAGTCTGTGCCCTGGGTTTCTGGGTGGCTGGCTTCTTCAGCCCCTACTCTGGGATTTATGAGGCAAAAAGAAAAGCCAGGAAACTCACCGCTGTGTTATTCCCTAGCTTGTCTATCTTCTTTTCTCCAACTTTCAGCGTCTTCTTTCATTCGTTTTATATGTAATGTCCAGGGTGTTTGGTTGTACTTAGTGGGGAAGACAGGGAAAAGTATGTCAACTCCACCCTCCCAGAAGTGGAAGTCTATGTAACTGTTTTTTGATCACCTCTTCTGCAGTTTCTTGGCATAGCTTTGCACTTCACTTGGAATTTGAGATTGTCTTGGTGCCTCAGCTAAAATTTCCTAATAGCATTTAGTCATATACATGTGAAGAAGAAAGGGTTACAAAAATACATTCTCAGCAGTCATGATTATAAAAAGTACCTGGGTTTTCATTGTTTTAGTAACAACATGTAAACATGTTCCTAGATGATTCTTCTGGCTTCAGGGAGATCATTCTGGAAAAGTAGGTCTTGGGAAAACTATTAAAGAAATGACTAAATTCCATTGTTGAGAAGATGAATATTGTTACTATGCATTCTCTTTCACTTGTTATAACTAACTGGGGAGCTATTTATTGCTTCTGGTAATGGGGCAGCCAGAGTATAGTATATATAGTGGTGGGCTGGAGTCAGTTTGTAGTGACTTGTGAGAGGTGATTGTTTTCAGGAATTCTGCAAGGTAATAAACATAGCTGTTGTTAAAAATTAAATTGTATAAAATTTCAGTAAATTGTATTAAAAACAAAGGTAACAAATACTCAGTATTTACCACTTTCTAGTTAGTTTACTATTATCTACGTTCTTGAGATTATTTATGTCTGTTGTATGTGTGGTGGAAATAACTGTGTAATGGCTTCCTACTGTAGATCTCTCTCAAACTCTATGTTCAGTGATATCACATTGGTAGCTTGAAATCAGTCATGGTAGGAATATTTACACCATAGAAACTGGAAAATTCTATAAATCAGGGCTTTCCCCTGGAGAGCCTGTTGTTAAACAATTTCCAGAATGCCACTGAGTATAAGCCATTTTCCCAGATTCTCTATCCCTGAAGATAATTGTTCTTATTCTCCGATAAGAACAGTCTCCTATCTCAGGAGCTTTTGAATTTCCAGACCTACATTACTTGCATTTTATATAATGCAATGGCAAGATAAGAGCAAGTATTTCTTCATCCCTCACAATCCATAGTTGGAAACAGATATGTTTCCTATCATTCTGCCTTTTGAGAAGCCTTGACGATGGTGCTGTTGCTATGTTGAGATTAACTACGTGAGCAGAAGAAGTGTGGGAAGACAAACGACTTGTTTTTTCAACACAGTTGCCCTAGGTATTGTCTTTAATTACACTCCTGCTTGACTGATAAGGGAACTGGCTTCTGACAGCTGTGAGGAGCTGCAACGCCACAAAGCCTAATATTTCTTCTGGGGCGTAAGTGATGTCTTGTGCACTAAGCAACATAGACATGAATTATTTTTGAGGATCGTGATTGGCATGTTTCTATTATGTTTAGGGCCTTAGTTTTCTTAAAGCTACATGGCCCACATTTGGAAGTTTTCACATTGCATTTAGTGAGGCAGGAGATTTTAGCAGTTAAAACATAGATGCGTTTTTTCAAGATTTTCAGCATATTCCTTATTCATATGCCTTTTTACTCCATATTTAAACAATAGGCTGATATCTGCTTGAAGGCATGATTGATAACTATCCTGATACCTTTTAAGTTTGGCCAGAATTCACCCAGGCTGTTCTGAATGTCCCTATACTGTGAACCCAAAGCAAAGAATATATGATGTAGAGACCATGTGACATTTAATTTTTTTGGGGGGAGGCAGGGGAGGAAAAAAAAGTAGCAGAACTGCTTTTCAATCTTTTACCTGGTTGTCCTCACCTCCTTTGTGGTAAATGGCCAAATGCCGAAGCAAAAAGCAGTATAGAAAAGACACGTGTTACTGTGTGACGCAAGTGCCAAGAGAGTATGAACTGGAGAAAAGATGCAACTGGTGCTCTTGTTGTGAGCGGCAGGGTGGAAATTCTAAAGCAATGAAGGTAACTGATGATTTCATTTATTAAAGTGTTTTCAATTTAGAATCTATTAAATGTGATTAAAAAGCCCTGCTCCCTATTATAGTATTCTAGAATAATCTATACAAAATTGGGCGTGAAGTAATTGAACATTTTACGTGGGGTCTTCTTAAATAGTGTTTCTTTCCAATGAGGGCATCATTTTAACTTTCCACTTCAAGGAGAGATATACTCTTCATGACAAAGGCCTTTGAAGTATGCTAATTCAGTTGCTGGAACTCAGCTATGGGGTAGGGAATACCCATGCCAAGAGAGTCAGCTGCATGGTACACAGTGTGGAGGGACAGGGAGCTCCAGCACCAAGCACAGCAATACCTAGAATCTGTGGGAGCACCGAGCTGATCTCCCTGTGCTATGCAGCTGCTTTGCACTAGCTATCTATTTTACATTTGGTAGTGTATATATGTCCATGCCACTCTCTCACTTTGTCCCAGCTTACCCTTCCCCCTCCCCGTGTCCTCAAGTCCATTCTCTATGTCTGTGTCTTTATTCCTGTCCTGTCCCTAAGTTCTTCAGAACCATTTTTTTTTAAGATTCCATATATATGTGTTAGCATACGGTATTTGTTTTTCTCCTTCTGACTTACTTCCCTCTGTATGACAGACTCTAGGTTCATCCACCTCACTACAAATAACACAATTTCGTTTCTTTTTATGGCTGAGGAATATTCCATTGTATATATGTGCCACATCTTTTTTATCCATTCATCTGTCGATGGACACTTAGGTTGCTTCCATGTCCTGCCTGTTGTAAACAGAGCTGCAGTGAACATTGTGGTACATGACTCTTTTTGAATTATGGTTTTCTCAGGGTATATGCCCAGTAGTGGGATTGCTGGGTTGTGTGGTAGTTTTGCCAGACAATTTTTAAAGATCAGGGCCCATAGCAGTGAAAAAGACAAGGTCCTTGCTCTCATAACTTTTACATTATCCTTGGGGGAAACAGGATACATGCTAAAAGAAAAAATATCAGATAGGAATATATACTGTGCAAAAAATTGAAATAGGGAGATGATTTCGGGGAATAGTTGGTTGGCTATTTTATATAGGGTAGTCAGGAAAGACTCATTGAGGAGGTAACATCTGAGATGAGACTTAAAGTTTGAGAAAGAAGATTAGGGGGAAAGCATTTTAGTTAGAGAGAAAAGCCAGTAGAAATGTCCTAATGCAAAATGGAGATTGGTATGTTCAAAAGAAGGCCAGCATGGCTGGCACATGGCAAGCCAGGTAGGGAAAAGGATGGAGAGCTAGGAAGAGGCAAGAAAGTCTCTGAAAGCCAGCAAAGGAGATTGACTCTCATTCTAAGTGCAAAGAGATGTCACTGATGGGCTTTAAGCAGGGGAGTGACATGGACTAATTTACATCATAAAATGCACTTCTGGTTGCTGTGTGGAGAATAGATGATTGGAGGTGGTTACAATATTCTATGTGAGAGATGGTGGTGGTTTGGATTGCAGAAGAAGCAGTACATGGGGAGATAGAAATGCATTTGGGTGTGTTTTTAAGATAGAGTTGATAGGATTTGCTTATAGGCTGGATGTGTGGAGTGAGGAGAAGAGGAATGCATGCAAGGTAAGCTCTTAGGTTTTTGGCATGAGCAACTGATGATGGTGCAGTTGACTGGGATGAAGAAGCCTGGGAAAGGAGAGCAGCATGTTTTTTTTGGAGGGGGAGGGGCAGATGCTGGTGTGTGGGATGAAGTGGAGGATATTAGGGGGCCCCAAATGGCAGTGTGGTGTTTGAGATATCCTACAAGATGGAACATGCCTTATCCACTTGTGGGACTGACATAGCAACTGGCACATTGTAAGTTGGGTCAATAATGATATTTGGATGAAAGAATGAATGAGTGAAGTGGATGGTATCCTGCTCTGTCACATCCTCGCTATCATCAGATGCTGCCTCATCACACACAGGGAGCACAGAAAGATACAGACTAATTCAACAGGTAACACGTTCAGGCAAAAATAGGCTTGATAAGGCTGCATTTTGTAAGAGGGCTGCTACTTGTTTCTTCTCCCTACAAGTAGTAATTTGGATACACTAATCTGGAATCCTGGGGAGAGGTCAGATTTGCTGAGAAAATTTGGTAGTCTTGGAATATAGATGGTTTTTAAAGCCACAGGATGCCTTGGGGTTCCTTTGGGAGAGCATATAGATAAAGGAATGGGGCCTGGATTAGTGTCTTATTGTGACTGTAACAAATTACTACACACTTAGTAGCTTAAAACAACACAGATTTATTATTTTATGGTTCTGGAGGTCAGAAGTCAAAACTGGGTTTTACTGGACCCAAATCAAGGTTTTGGTTGAACGCTCTCTGTAGGCTCTAGGACAGAATTCGTTTTTCTCCCTTTTCTAGCTTCTCAAAGCAACCTGCTTGCATTTGCTTGTGGCCCCTTCCTCATATTCAAAGTGCAGCCAACCTCTGTTTCCATTGTCACACCTTTTTCTTTTTTCTTTCTTTCTTTAATTAATTTTATTGAAGTATAGTTGATTTACAATGTTGTGTTAATTTCTGCTGTATAGCAAATGACTCAGTTATACATATGTATTCTTTTCCATTATGGTTTATTACAGGATGTTGAATATAGTTCCCAGTGCAGTATAGTAGGACCTTGTGTTTATCCATCCTATATATAATAGTCTGCATCTACTAGTCCCAAACTCCCAATCCTTCCCTCCTCCATTCCTCCCCTCTTCCTTGGCAACCACAAGTCTGTTCTCTATGTCTGTGAGGCTGTTTCTGTTTCATAGATATGTTTATTTGTGTCGTATTTTAGATTCACATATAAGTGATATCATATGATGTCTGTCTCTTTCTGACTTACTTTGCTTAGTATAGTAATCTCTAGGTCCATCCATGTTGCTGCAAATGGCATTATTTCATTCTTTTTAATGGCTGAACAATATTCCATTGTATATGTATACCACATCTTCTTTATCCATTCATCTGTTGATGGACATTTAGGTTGCCTCCATGTCTTGGCTATTGTAAATAGTGCTTCTATGAACATTTGGGTGCATGTATCTTTTTGAATTATAGTTTTGTCTGGGTATGTGCCCAGGAGTGGGATTGCTGGATCATACGGCAACTCTATTTTTAATTTTTTGAGAAACCTCCATACTGTTTTCCAGAGTGGCTGCACCAATTTACATTCCCCCCAACAGTGTAGGAGGGTTCCCTTTTTTCCACACCCTCTCCAGCATTTATTATTTGTAGACTTTTTTTCAAAAAAATTTATTTATTATTTATTTATTTTTGGCTGCGTTGGGTCTTTGTTGCTGCCCGCAGCCTTTCTCTAGTTGCAGTGAGTGGGGGCTACTCTTTGTTGTGGTGCGTGGGCTTCTCATTGTGGTGGCTTTTCTTGTTGCGGAGCGTGGGCTCTAGGTGCACGGGCTTCAGTAGTTGTGGCACACGGGCTTAGTTGCTCTGTGGCATGTGGGATCTTCCTGGACCAGGGATCGAACCCGTGTCCCCTGCATTGTCAGGCAGGTTCTTAACCACTGTGCCACCAGGGAAGTCCCTGTAGCCTTTTTAATGATGGCTATTCTGACTGGTGTGAGGTGGTACCTCACTGTAGTTTTGCTTTGCATTTCTCTAATAATGAGCAACGATGAGCATCTTTTCATATGCCTGTTGGCCTTTTGTACATTGTCACAACTTTTTCTGTCTCCTGCTTCCCTTTTTCCTTTATAAGGATTCTTGCGATTTTATTGGGCCCATCTGGATACTCCAGGATAATCTCCCATCTCAAGATCCTTAATCATATCTGCAAAGTCCCTTTTGTCATCTAAGGTAAAATATTCACATTCTGGGGATTAGGATATGAACAACTTTACAGGTATTATTTTGCTACTACAGGGGCTAAGACTGATCCTTGGAGTATTCCTAGGAGGCTGAACAGAGAAGATCCAGAAAAGGAGAAGAAGAGGAAGGTCCAGTAAGAAAGGAGGAAAACCAGGAGAATGTGTCATAGAAGCCAAAAGTAGACAGTTTTACCAAAGAGGGAGTATAATTGTATCAGTTAGCTTTGAGTTTGGCTGTAAATAATGGAAAACCCTATTACAGTGGTTTACCCAAAGAATGGGTTTATTTTGGTCCTATAACAGTAAGTCTAGAAGAGGCCACCCATGGCTGGAGTACTAGCACAAGGTGCCTCTGTTGTCCTCCTCTGCTGTGTTTAGTGTGTGGCTTCACATTTGCAAGATGGTGACTGTATCTCTAGGCTTTGAGTTTGCCTTTCAGTCAGAAGATGCAAAAGGGTAAAGAGCAAAGGTCAAAGGGTAAAAGGTCAGCTTAGGTGCATGAGCTTCAGTAGTTGCAGCATGTGGGCTCAGTAGTTGCAGCACATGGGCTCAGTAGTTGCAGCACGTGGGCCCTAGGGCGCACGGGCTTCAGTAGTTGTGTCTTGCGGGCTCTAGAGTGCAGGCTCAGTAGTTGTGGTGCATGGGCTTATTTGCTCTGCAGCATGTGGGACCTTCCTGGACCAGGGCTCGAACCTGTGTCCCCTGCATTGGCAGGCAGATTCTTAACCACTGCACCACCAGGGAAGTCCCGAGTGTGGTTACTTTTTGAGAAACTTTCTCAGAAACACCTTCCGGTCACTTCGGCCTACATCTCATTGGCCAGGTTATATGGCCATCTCTAGTGGCATGAGAGGAGTCTGTTGGCCAGAAAGGGGAAGAATGAATATCAGGTAGGCAGTTTACAGAGTCTGCTGCTGTAATATTTGTTAATCATAGAATTTTTGTGAAGAAAAAGGCATCAAGAGGTCTTTCATTCACAATCACTTCTTCCAAGGGGGTTGCGGCTTTAAAAATAGACTTAACTACATTTTAAAGGACTTTGATGATTGCTGTTTTATAACCTTCACAGAAATTCTTGTAACGTTTGATTCATACACTCATGAAGCTTTTTCCTTCTGTCTCAGAATTTCCTCTCAGAAGTGATTTAATCCCATTTCTTTTTGTTCACTCTTCTGGAGAGATGGCGTAATAGCATTAATCAATTGTCTGGACCCTTGAAATAGTTTGAACTAGCAGTCCTCCAATGAATTAGTGGAAAAAGGCATTGAGGTGAAATACAGGTGTAATTCTGTTAGAGCTTATTGAGGAAATTAGTGACATACAAAGTGAGGGAAAGTACACTCTGTTTTTACTGGGAAAGAACTGGTTGAGTGAATCTTCATACAAATTGGAGGGGGAGTGTTATATATGGTCTTTATTGATGAGGATGGAAATTTGGATACTTAAAAATGGAAATGTAATAAGTACTTTAAAAGACTGCAGAGAGGTGATTGCAAGGCCAGAGAGAATTGTTGGCTGTGCTGAAGTGTCACCCCCAGGAGAAGGGAGAGAAGAGAACATGGTGCTTCGGTGAAGGCACTTCTGTGCCTGAATTAACTCAAGTTGCCGTGTGTCAGTCTCTTTTGACAGTTGGTGTTTTTCTGGTTTGGTGGGTTTTATCTCCTGTGTGTGCTCATTGGCAGGATGAAGGCTAGTACTGAGCAACCATTAGAAAGGAGAAACATTTTAAAATGTCATCTTTTGGTGAATTTTCCTATTATGCCTTAAAAGGTGGAAACAAATGTGCTTTGAAGTTCGTTTTTTTCCTTCACATGCTATTCTTGGCCAACCTTCCAGGCTAGAATATTGCTACTCTCTCCCCTCACCACCAGTGATCCAAGCTTCAATTCTGGAACTTTTAAAAAATGTTATCAGTGGTTCCACAATCCCAGAAATTTCTTCTCTTCAGTATGTGTTACTCTCCCTCATTCCCCAATACACACATGCACACACACATGCTGAGTGCTGATTACATTAATCTTGAATTGATATCCCCATATCCCCTCCCTCTTGCGTCTCCCTCCCCCCTCCCTATCCCACTTTCTTCTTTATCCATTCATCTGTTGTTGGACACTTAGGCTGCTTCCACGTCCTGCCTACTGTAAATAGAGCTGCAGTGAACATTGTGGTACATGACTCTTTTTGAATTATGGTTTTCTCAGGGTATATGCCCAGTAATGGGATTGCTGGGTCATATGGTAGTTCTATTTTTAGTTTTTTGAGGAACCTCCATACTGTTCTCCATAGTGGCTGTATCAATTTACATTCCCACCAACAGTGCAGGAGGGTTCCTTTTTCTCCACACCCTCTCCAGCATTTATTGTTTGTAGATTTTTTGATGATGGCCATTCTGACTGGTGTGAGGTCATACCTCATTGTAGTTTTGATTTGCATTTCTCTAATGATTAGTGATGTTGAACATCCTTTCATGTGTTTGTTGGCAATCTGCATATCTTCTTTGGAGAAATGTCTATTTAGGTCTTCTGCCCATTTTTGGATTGGGTTGTTTGTTTTTTTGATATTGAGTTGCATGAGCTGCTTGTATATTTTGGAGATTAATCCTTTGTCAATTGCATCATTTGCAAATATTTTCTCCCATCCTGAGGGTTGTCTTTTCATCTTGTTTATGGTTTCCTTTGCTGTGCAAAAAAGCTTTTAAGTTTCATTAGGTCCCATTTGTTTATTTTCTCCACAAAGTCTTTAAAAGTTAATAAGATGGAAAATGCAATTAAGTATAACTTAGAAAACACGAAAAGTTATCTCTCAAAAACAGCCATTCTTAAAAATTTAATGCACTACTTTCCATTGTTTTTAGTACACATATTCATTTGTCCCTCTGTTCACTTACTTATACACAACAAATATTTATAGATATTATGGTAGATTATGTAGATATAAGGTAGATAAGACAAATATGATTGCTGTAGATACATGTTTTACCTTGTTGTTACCATGTATTTTTTCCTACTCTTAGACATTTAGATGGCTTTCACTGTTTTTGCTATTATAAACAACTTTGCAATAAACAATATACCTTATTTTTTCCTACATCTTAGATTATTTCCTTAGAAGAGGTTCCTATAAGAACTGTAGAGCCAGAGGGAGTAAACATTGATCAGGCTTTTGATAGTGGTTATTGCTTAACAGAAAGTGCATACATTTATTCTCTATTCAGCAGTATAAGTCTATTTCATAGCAACCCCGCTACATAGGTCATTACTATGAAAAAATTAATTTGACTTGAGAAAAGGAGGCCAATATCCTTACTCTTCATTAGAAAAGACATTTAGATGATTCCAGTTGTCAGAAAATGCAAGGGCATATCTTTTGCTGCTGTGAACTCCTGTGACTGAAGGTGTGCAAGTTCAGACTATATCGTCCTGTGGTTATCAGTCTAGAATCACTCTAAATTATCCCTTCTCTCTTATCGATCCTCTTCTATGGCAATGGTCCAAAGTGATCATTAATGAAAATGTGCTATTTTACTGATGATAGAGAGATGGTCATTTGATACACATGGAATATGTGTGAAAAAAAGAAACTTTAAATAATCTCAATAGGCTATAATTAGAAACAGTAAGGAGGCTTATAAGAATTGGTAAAGAGAAGCACCACAAAGAGAAACAGAAGCAACCACAAAAGCAGAAAGGATGGAAACCAAGAGACAGAACAGGTCACTGGGGCTTCTGATACAGATATGTCACAGTATTAATTGCTTTATTAGAAGAGGAACGGCCTAAAAATATGTGAAGGAGGCTGGGCCCTAGAGGTACCAATGACAGTGGAAACCGTTGCCATGACAAAGGCAAGGAGAAGTCAACCAAAGGAATTACTAATCCATATGAGTGTAAATGTGTCTGACACTGAATAATGTGAGCTGATTCCTTGGCAGATTCCAACACTATTTTTGAACCTGAAAAAAAAATGTTTCAGCATCTGTCACATGCAGGTTTAATTTTATGGATTTCACAGTAAGGAGTAACTAACTTTCTCATAAGAGGTGGGCTTTGATTTTAAAATAACTTTTATTGTAAGAATATCATAGGAACATTAAAAGGTATTTTCAAAAGAAAAAAAATTGCTTATCATCCTCCCTATCAATACAACAGCTTGCCTTTTCCTTCTCTACATCCAGTTGCATGTTTACATATCTGTAATCTTAGTGTTCTGACAGTTTTGTATTCCACGTTTATTATTTAACCTCATGTCTAAAGCATTTTCCATATTTTAAAATCATCTTTGTAGTTAACAATGAAAATTTCTGTGCAATAATTTATTAATTGCATTGTATCATTTACTCAACCATTCACCTGTTGGAAGGAATTTATGTTTTATTCACAAGTTGTGTTATAGGAAATGTAGAGGGAGTAGGTAAAGTTCAGATTAATGTTACTAAAACACTGGCTTTCAACATTACATAGAGTTGAGTTTGGGCCATGGTGCATTACAATACACAAATAACTGCTAGCTGGAGGGCAGGAGGGGTCAGTAATTCTTGATTATCAGGTAGTGCCAACAATTAATAGGATAGGGAAGAACGCTTTTCTCATTATGACACATATTGCTTTATAATGCACACCTGCTCCCATACCCTGGGCTCTGCTGCAATCCCCCAGTGTTTTTCTGAAAGACCATTTCTTACCCCAAATGAATCTGTCAATAATAATTATTATGGTAAAAGTGAAAAACCCAGATAACATGATGGAAACATTTCCTGGTACTCTGCAGTGAAGAAAAGTAACTCTGTATCACAGGATGACAGTTGTCTCTTGCATTCACGGTAAATCAGGTGTCTTTTTCATCCTGTATTGAAAGGGATTCTGCTTGGCCTCATATACTATACCATTCATCTCGTTCTGTGTACATAATGGTGCTACTGGCTCGGAATGACTGTGCCAGTGTTTCAGGTTGTTAGCGGAGCTGCTTGCTTCTGTGAGGATGCCTTCTGAATGTTATGTCTATTCTACTGTCAGCCTGCATGGTTAGCAAATCAAAGGGCAGCCCCATAAGTCACTATGTAGAGGTGCTGCTTGAGCTTGGGAAATTCAGTGCAAGCTTAATGCCCCAATGATGGATTAATGGCAGATTGAAAGTGGAAACAGTTGTTATCCAAACTACTGTTTTGATGACCATTCAATTACTGAAGAGTTGCGCTAATTTAAATTGATTAAAGGACGTTGGTCTTGTGTAATTGTCATCAGAAATACATGCTGAAGAGTTGTAAATCAGCATTTTGTGTTCCAGTAAGTTATCTGGCTGGAAGGAAGAATAGAAGGGTTTGAGGAGGTAAAGGAATAAGTAAGAAGGGGTTGGGAGAATGGAATAAACACAGGAAAACCAATAAACAAACAGGTTGAGGTGACTGATCCCAATCACCAGACGCTCTCACTTAGGAAATTTTTTGGATACTTAGTTATTAGCAAACCACCTGGTCAGAGGACTGTTCTGGGCTTTCTTCTATGTTCAGAATTGCCAGGGGCAGCATTTGAGGGTCAGACTAAATTTCTGGCACTTAACTTAAAACACTTTGAAGTGAATAAGTTCTAGGTTTCTTTTTCCCAAGTCAGAAAGGGCCACTGAAGAAGAGTTTATTTTCTTGTGATGAGTATATGCCTAATGTCTCTGCCAGGAAGCTAAAATCCCAAGGAAAGAGGCATTCCACTTGTCATTGCAAGAGGAACAAAAAGGGTGGAAAGGGACCTCAGAGATCTCAGAGGACAGGGTGCGAGGAAGGAGGGGTTAGTGCAGTGACTTTCAAACTTCAGCCCCAACTGACTGTAAGAAACATATTTTACATGGTGACCTAGTGTGGGTGTACATAAGCATACAACACCAGGCAAGCTTTTTATAAAACGATGCTTATACTTACTGTGCAACACTGACATCTTTCCATCCAAAGCATCACCAGCACCAGCCTACTGATAAGACAACATACATTAATTCATCTAATTTAGTCCTCACATTAGCACTAAGCAGGTACTCTTGTTACTGTTTTCTAGATGAGGAAACAGGGCTTTGAGAGCTGAAATCACTGGCTATGTTCATGACAGTTAAGTGGAGGAGCTGGGACATGGGCATGTATCTGAGTGATCAGAGCTGAGCCATTCTCCTCTGTGCTAAATGGCCTTTCCTCAGGAAGCACTAAAAAGTGGTCCTGACTTCCTTAGCAACTAAAGAAAGGAGAGAAAGATGATCAGTGAAAAGGACTGTAATATCCCAAGAAGTGCTCAGAAACCTAGGCTTTCAGAGTCAATATGGCGTCAGCAGAGCGCCGTGATTCAAAGCGTGGGCTCCATGGGTCAGGCAGCCCAGTCTGACTATTGCTGCCTGACACTGACCAGCTGTTGCACTTGGGCAAGTTAAAACTCTCTAAACATCACTTTCCTCATTTATAAAGTGCTAATGTTAATAGTGGCCTCCTTGTAGGTTTGCTATAAAGAGTAAAAGAGAGGACCCATAGAAGGATTTAACATGGTATTGAGAACAGATTTGGCATTCCATAAATGTAGGTGTTACCATGGACATAGAGAAGGTACATGAGTGTGTTAGAAACCCCTTCATTCAAAGTCAGGCTACTTCAGCTATAAATCCATAACTTTTTTTTTTGTTTGCGGCAATCCAAATCCTACTGAGAAGCCAAATGTGTTATTTGAGCCAATTAGGGCTAGATGGAAATTTGTAATAAACATTTGCTAATCACGCAAAGACCCCTAAGCAGTTCCTGAGATGATGGGGACAGAATTGCCTCTAGGTCATTACTTTCATTATAGCTCCTATAATTCTGACTAAAACCAATCATGAGTTCTCTTGTTGATAGCCCCATTTATATGAATTAGTGGCTTCAGTTCAGTTTCCATTACCTACGTCTCTCAATCACCAAATTATAGATTCCAAAATTTGAAACTTATATTCTAAAATGAATGGAGTAAACTTAGAAAGCTTGGAAGAAACTTAGAATCTCCACCATGACAAATTGCTACAAGAATTTGTTTGTAAGATATGCTGTTAGAACAGCAGAGGGGTGATGTTCTTTTTTTTTTTTAATTAAATTTATTTTATTTATTTATCTTTGGCTGTGTTGGGTCTTTGTTGCTGCGCGCAGGCTTTCTCTAGTTGCGGTGAGCGGGGGCTACACTTTGTTGCAGTGCGTGGGCTTCTCATTGTGGTGGCTTCTTTTGTTGCAGAGCACGGGCTCTGGGTGCATGGGCTTCAGTAGTTGTGGCTCAAGGGCTCTAGAGCACAGGCTCAGTAGTTGTGGCTCATGGGCTTAGTTGCTCCGTGGCATGTGGGATCTTCCTGGACCAGGGCTCAAACCCGTGTCCCCTGCACTGACAGGCAGATTCTTAACCACTGCACCACTAGGGAAGCCAGGGTGAGGTTCTTTGATTTGGATTGTGCCATAAATACCTTGTCAAGCTAGGCACGTGTACCAAGCATTAGAGGAACTTGGACAGAATGCAGAAGTGAGAACAGTATCTTTCTCTCTTGTTGAAGCACCCCCAGTTTTGTCAGCTAGTGACAGTCCAGTCCACAAGGTATGGGAATTATCATCAAAAACTGATAAATAATACTGTCATTGTTCAAAAGGAAACCAAGCTATTGAGATAATGCTGTGCATGAAGTTTCATTTTGTGAGCTAGATCTTATCAGGTAATATTCCCACCCGTGCCTCCATCTTGGGTAAGTCGTATAAAACGGCGAAATCTCTGCTCATGATCTTCTCACATTCTTGGAACAAGTTATTTGGGACTTGGGTAACTTCACCAATGAGGGCCTCTAATGGATCTACTATTTGGAATGAATTGCAGGGGGACAAGTGCAAAGACTGAATCCATATGAGTGGTTTGAATCTTGTTATGCTCTCATGATTTCCAGAACATGTTATGTCCCATGTAGATGCTTTTTCTCCAAATACATACTGTGTGGCATTGATAGGCTCTTAAAATATCAAGAATTTATATTGGTGATAGTAGTGGTTACATATTTTTGAGTGCTTACTGTGTGCCAAGCTATGCTAAGTACTCTACATTCAAAATTTCATTTCCTATTCACTGCAATTTTGTAAGGTAGATCCTACTACTATCCCCATTTTACAAATGAGAAAACCAAGGCACAGAGAAGTTACTCATTGCCCGTGGTCATGCAACCAGCTCTGTCTCATGTTGACAAGCTATCAACAGTGCTTTACCTCCTATTTCTCATCTTTGATTGACCCTTAATACATCTTCTGAAAAATAACAACACATTGCAGTGGTTCCTAGTCACCAAAAAGTCTTCCAAAATATATTTTATCTTTGCTTTTTTACTGTCACATGGATATTGCTAACAATTGTTTGTGGATGAAAGCCATAGCCTGAAGAAGCCATTGGTGCCAGGGCTTCTGTTCCACCAGCTTCAGTATTTGTTGACATGATCCTCTGCCCCTGCAAAAGCATCTCTGATTCTAGAACCCAGAGGCCACTGATCCTACAACAATATATAAACCTATGTGCACAGAAGTGCCTTAGTGACCTCTGTACCCACCAAGATCGTACCTGGAGTGGCTTTCATCTCCTTTCTTTTAAGACCCAGGCAAGGAACTCTGCCTCTGTGAAACCTTCCCTCACCTCTCCACATCTTCCCCGGCTGAGGTGGCAGTGTGCACTTCAATAGGCAAGTTCAGGGCAGCTGTCTGGTATGCCTGGATCCTAGGGCACTTGGTACGGGTATCAACAGAAGGGGAGGAGACTTATTGATTAGGGAGGGCCTTTAATGCTGTTCTAGGAAATTGGGATTTCATCCAGAGGGCAAGAGGGAACCACCGACAGGTTTTAAACAGGGGAATTGACAGAAGCATATTTGCATTTAGGAAGATCATTAAGGGAAGGTGCACTGACAGGGAAGGAGGCAAGACGGGAGACAGGGAGATAAGCTAGGATGCTATTGCAATAAAGTAGTAGTTCTCAGACTGGAAGCCATCAGAACATCCAAGAGAGCTACCCCAGAGTCTGGGTGGGGCCTGAGAATTTGCATTTCCAAACAGTTCTCAGGTGATGCTGTTGTTACTGGTCTGGGAGCCCCACTTTGAGAACCACGAGAACTAATGATTTGAATCAAGGCTGTGACAGGTTAGGGATGAGGGGATGAAATAATGATTTGAATTCAGACTGTGACAGGTTAGGGATGAGGGGCTGCATTTAGGAAGTATTTTAAGAGGTAGAACTTGATTGTGTTGGTGATGAAGTGGAGGGAGGTGAAGAAGAGGAGGGTTTTGAGCTGGGTGACTGGGTGGGCAGAGGTGCCACCAGTGCGCTGGGGCCTCAGGAGAAGCAGAATCCTCACAAGTGCAGTCCTCTCAGGGTTAACGCTTTTTGCCTTATCTCACATTGAGGGCTTCCTTTTAAGGATGACTCCATTTTTCCACTTCAGCGACTTCTACATTTCTAAGCATTACGCAAATACTTTATGAGGGCCTTTCAATAAATTTAGGGGCTTCTGTGGATGGTTTTATGTTACAAAGTAGGAATGTGTAAGGGAGAGGAATTCCAGGATCTATTAACCGGGCAGTCAGAGGGGATGTATATGTTTGGGGCTACATCACGTTCTTTTCTCCTCGTCCCCTGCAGTGCTGTGATTACAGCGGCAGTAGGAAATACTCACAAACAGATTCTCCTGATCAGCAACAGTGATGAATATTGTCACTCAGCAACCATGAAAGTTGTTCACCATTTAAAAAATTACTAACCATAATTTATTTTTCAAGTATGGTGCAATGGAAATAGTGCTTGAAAGGGGAATCATTAAATGGGAATCGAAGTCAGCAGCAGTAGGATTTCCCTATGTTTGCAACCAAGCAGGAAGGAAAGAAAACCCTGTTCATCTTGGCTTTGAGAAAAGAACATAAATACACTGCCTGGTAAACTCTCAGGCAAAGGGTTGGTCAGCAGACATAGGAGCTCTTTTCACCCAGTCATTTCCACTGGAGGCGCCACCGTGACTACAAGTGAGAAAGGATATGCTCATGGAAGGATGTTTGTCAGCCAAGCTGGCCATAATTCATGCTCCAGCGACGCTATGCCTGAAGCAAGGGGAATGAAACATTTATGAAAACGGCTCTTCCCAGCCGCACATCACGTTTGTCAAAGGGAAGAAGGCAAAAAAGCAGGAATCATCTCCCAAGAAAGATCATGCTGGTTTTGATCTGTTTGTATCTTTAGGACTAGACTGTATGTCTGAGGTTTTGAATGTGAACCACTGAGTGGTTCATATCCTTGACTTTACTGTTTCACCACATCTCAAAACATCCTCCTGAACTACCCGTGAGGGCAAAGTGAGTGAACGTCATCTCCAGAGGGTGGAGGTGTAGCCTGAGGCATCCACAGCAGAAGTGAGAAATTTCTTTGCAATGTCACTTAACCCTAAAAAAAAGCATGCATATTTTCCATTCTATCCCACGATATCCCCACATTTGTTGTAACAGTAACAATCACCTTACTCGCCCACTGGAAACATAAAATTGAAGACTCTCTCCCCAGGTGACACTAAGGCAATAACATTCTGCAGTTCTTCCTGCCATTCATTGAGCAATTAGAGGCGTTTTTCTGAGACTCATGGTAATTTTATCCAAGGAGAAGGCACAGTAGTTCACTGTAAGGAGTAGAATCCAACTCTGGTCAGAAAATAACGTGGTCTGTTTTGAATAAGAACAGTGGTTTAATCAGCATCGGCCCTGTGCTCACACAGTTTTGCTGACCCTTTTTTCCCTCAAGTAGTTTTGACAATGCTCAAGTTTTCTGGTATTATCTAAGAATGTGTGGAAAGAGCACTGGGTTGGCAAATGAAGTGCTGTCATGAATGAGCCTTGCGCCCTCTGAAAGCCACTTCACCTTAGTCTTCTCTCCCATAAAATGAGAAGCTTAAACTCAGCGATCTCTGAAATCAACCCCAGCTACCAAATCCCTGTTTTCAGAATAGAGAACAATGTTAACTGTCCACAGGCACTGACTGTACAAATACTTGGTGAAAACAGTTGCAGGAAAAAAAGCAGGTTCAAGAGTTGGAATTTGAGCTGTATTTTCTTACCTGTTGAATGATGAGGCACAAGTATAGGGCTTGAATAATACTTATTTTTCAAATTTTAATAATTGAAGTATAGTTGATTTACAGTGTTGCGTTAGTTTCTGGTGTACAGCAAAGTGATTCAGTTATACACACACACACACATATTGTTTTTCAGATTCTTTTCCATTATAGGTTATTACAAGATATTGAATATGGTTCCCTGTGCTATACAGTAGGACCTTGTTGTTTATTTTATATGTAGTAGTGTGTATCTATTCAACCCAAGCTCCTAATTTATCCCTCCCCACCCCTTTCCCCTTTGGTAACTGTAAGTTTGTTCTCCAAGTCTGTGAGTCTGTTTCTGTTTTGTAAATAAGTTCATTTGTATCATTTCAAAAAATATTTTAACAAATATTTAGTTAGTGCCAGGTACTCTTTGAAGTTCTTTACAAGTACTGCCTCATTGAATTCTTATGTTCTTGCTATGGTAGGGGCTGTTATTGACAGATGAGGAAACTGAAGCATGGAGAGGTTAATTAACTTGTTGAAAGTACAACAGAGTGCTTGGAGTGTGGTAAGTGTAGTAAGCAAGTAAGTGGATCCAAAGCTCAGGGATTTCCACCTGAGTTGAGTATTGCCTAGAAGGGAGAGTTAACACATTTGTATTATTTAAACATTCTACATTAAACATGTATTTCTTTTATAAAACCAAAAATAAAGCTATGCTATTTTAAGGCACAATTGTTCACTTTTTATTTTTATTTATTTTTTGTTCAGTTTTTAAAACATCAACTTTTCCCTGTTCTTTTAGAGAAATCAAAGCTATATTAAGTACATGGCTTTCTTAAAACATGAGATTTGAAATAAAATTCAAGTCCTCCTCTCATTGCCTGTATGGCCCTGTCTTTTCTGGGCTTCAGTTTACTTTCCTATAAGTTGGAGATGGTCATAACCACTCTGCTAGCCTGATGGAAAAAATAAATGAGTCAATGAACATAAAATAACTACCACAGCTTGACACAGAGGAGATCAATAAATATTATTTCCCATCCCCTTGCCTTTGTAAAATAGTTTCCCCACATATGTTGGGTCAAATCTTGGATCATTTACTTAAGTGGTTGAAGAGTGCTGAGAGCACGGCTTCATGACCACAGATGAACTTGTCCGTAGCCACTCAGCTCCTGTGATATCAGCAGGTGCATGAGACGCAGGTATCTTAGGTAGACTCTAATTAGCCTTCTCAGCTTGGTATAGCTCCAGGAGAAATCCTGACATACAGCCAAGAGCACTTCTTCCAATATGTGGGGGGCTCTCCTGAGCCCCATGCAAAGCAGTGACATAAGAGAAACATAAGGGCGCAGTGGCAGTAGTACCTGCTCTGTTAGATGCCTGTGCACATCTCTCAGCTCTCTCCCTCACAGCAACCCAGGAATGCCCCAGGGTTCTGTGCTTATTGAGTCAACTTCTGTTGTCTTTTCACGAGACCGCACTGCAAAAAGATGCATTTGATTTCCTATTTGTAATTATCCACCTATTTTCTTTACAGTTATTTTGCAGTATGCTCTTAAAGATTGATATGGTCCAGGCCACCCTCAGGGGGACTGCTCTATAGCCTCCTCCTGCAGTCCTCCTCTTCCCCATGAGCAGCTCTCCACCCTGAAGCCTGAGTGATCTTTAAGAAAGCCTCACCCTGCTTAAAGCACTCCAGTGGCTGCCCATGCACTAGAAGAAAAGCTGAACACTCCACCCTGCCTTACAGAGCTCTTCCCGAGTTCCTTTAGCATTATCATTTGAGAAGTTGGAGCAGGACAGTGGTTGATATTTTTTACCCTGTACAATAATAAAATACAAAAGTTGTTTTTCTCCCAGAGTAAAGATGGTTTTTTGAAGTGACACGTTTCTCTTGAAGAGTCTACTGTTATGTTGGACAAGCAGAAGGAAGCTCTAGACATAGAAAAGAAAACACATACACACATTTCTTTGACATAAAATTACTCATGAGGTCCTGTTAGGTTGACCTTATAGAAGGTCAACATTTAGAGTATATCACCAAAGAGCGGGTTGTGACTGCAGTAAGATGTGTGTTTATGAAACCAGATGTAGAGGGCTGTATAGATTGCCCAAAGAACTGCCAATAACAAAATACGGCTTTGTGCTTTAGCTGATACGTTGTGAAGTGTGTGATCTTTGAACTGTGAAGCATTCTTTGAGTTCTTACTTCATGTGACGTAGGGAAATTGATCCTATAGGGCAGTGGAAGGGAATGTGTCTGGAAGATGGAACAGGTGCTTTCCTGAAGGTATTTATAATTAAGGAGAGATAAAATATAGGTGCACCCTAAGCAGCTGGAGAACAACCATAAAGAAGGGAGACTAGAAATCTCAGGGCGACGAGCACAGACCTAGTGTGTATGTGTTGAGGGGTGAAGATAGGTGGGGAGGGATGGCTGGCTGCTGGGGAAAGAGTCTCACAAGAGGCGAATTTTGAACTGGGACTTAAATGATTCAGATTGTTGTAAATGATTGTTCAGGAGGTCATCTGAGAAGGCGGTAATGGCTTGAGCAAAGATAGTGAGAAGGACCTTAGGGAGATTCATATAGGAGAAAGCTCAGAAAGACAGAAGCTGGGGGGAGGGCTATGTTGGCAGAGAAAGTTGTGCTTTCATAAACTGTCCAATATCTAGATAAAGATGAGCATTATGGAGACAAATAGTAAGGTACAAGAAATATACCGGTACTTAAAAACAAAGGAGTGACTTTGGGCTTCGAGTATTTTGCAATATAATTCCTGGGAAAGAGATTCTGAATTGCCTTGCTGAATCATTCATTGCTCCAGCATCTGCTGGGTACTATGTTCCAAGCCTCAGGTTAGGTGCTCCATCCTAAAATATCACATAAATACAAACCTGTTTTTGGAACAAGGAATGGAGCAAAAGACAAACGAATACTCACACACCCTACCATTGGTAGTAACGCATTCATTTCCAGAGTAAAGTGCCTGTGTGAATAAGGAAGAAATATATTTTTAGAGAGCGTCCTTTCCTCTTTTGGAATATGGGGACAACACCTGCCAAATCTGGTACAGCATGATCATTGCTCCCCAGCAGACATGCACTGAACAACTGACTCAGCCGTTCGGGGCTGTTTCAAAACCGACAGCAATTTCTGGGCATAGGATTTTGGCTCCAAGAGCCTGTGGTAACCCTGTGCTAATTCCTTCAATATTTTTAGTAACTTGTAGTTGCAAGTACAAAACTGTTAGTAGCAGGAGCATAAAGGACAGGTTTTATGACCCCTGGAAACTGAACAGTGCACTTCAGTTACTGAAGAATCAAGTCAAAAATTTTTTTAGAGAATATTCTTTCACAGGCTACACTTAATTAAGCTGTAACATTTCACCAAATGACTTGGAAGAAGTAAAATGCATATTTTGGTCCATTGTATTTAGTTCATTAATGAATGATTCTCATCATTTACTAGTATGAGCTGTTAATTTATAACCCAGATCACATTCTGCTCTCTCAGCATTCCTTTTTATTGAATTGATATTTTCAGGAAGAAAATTGTAAAAAGCCCATATAAATAAAGATAATTATACCAGCAACCACGAAAAGAACTGAGTGACACTAGGTCTTCTCTGTCACCTTGAATTATAGGCTCTGAATGATCTTTCCTTCAGGTTAGAGGAAGTGTTTGTCCTTATGACAAAACTCATCCTTCGAATTAACCTCAAATTAATGCATTTTAAAACTGTGGCTGTTTGTAGTAATTTATCCCCATTTGACCTCTGTGAGTTCCCAGGTTAGTGTGTCTATAACCTTTGCGGAAGAGGCTCAGGGGTAGGAGAGGGGTGGGAAGGTCAGCATGCACCATATATTTCACTGGCTTTCACAGACCCTGTAATTGGCCTAATGATAGAAAACTGTAATGTTTGAAATGGTATTAGGTTATCAGTCTCTGACATAGCTTTTCCCAACTTTGCATGAAAATGTCTATGAGGGCACAAAAAAATCCTAAAACTGTATTATCCCACCTCAAATATTAAAGGAAAAAAGCTTGTTAACTGAGGGTGAATTAAGAAATACCTCATCTTCCTGTACTGGCACACTCATGCCTAACCTTATGAAACAGACCTTATTTGGAAAAAGGGTAAAAAAGAGAAAAATTCTGTGATTCCTTCTATTTACCATCTTCCTTGTCTTAGGGACTCAGTGTTTGTTCTTCTTTTCTTCAATAAATGATTTTTTAGATGACAAAAGTATAAAATTTTCTAATTTTTCTACAGTAAGAATGGTGCTTGGTGGTTTGTAAGAGGACCGGATGTACATGTGATGACTGAGAGGCAGAGCATGGAGGTTAAGGGGATTTTGGTGCCAGATGACCTCTGTTCCAATCCTGGAATACTTCCTGTGTGACACTGGACAATTTAACCTAAACTTTATGTGCCTCAGTTACCTGATCTTTATAATGAGGCTAGAACCTACCCTAAAGTTGTAAGGATTAAATGTGTTAATATATATGCATGGCTTTTAGAATAATGCCTGCTCCATAGTGAGCACTCTAAGTGATAGCTTTTATTTTCTAAGACCTTCCTGGTTTCAACATGATGCAATTCTATGGAGGACTAGAGAGTGAATGGGACCTAGGAGCGAGCTACGCCTTTCCCAGTAGAATAATTGACTTCAGAAGAGGGAAACAGATTGTAACAAATTGTGCTTTTAGCTCAAGGTATAAGAGAAGCCTGTAGTTCTAGGCACTGGTCAAATGTGGCCAGCTGTTAGAGCTAAAATTACATTACTGACGAAAGAGGAAACAGAACAAGAGATCAGTATCTTCCTTTTGTTATCTGCATAAGCAAGCCAAATCTATAAAATGACAGCATGAATTGTATGGAGGTGGGAGGGAGTACGTGAGGAGACAGGTTCTCTTTGTTCTCACACATGGACAGTAAATGCAATTCCAGTTTCCCCTAATTTTCTTCTCTATGTGAAAGCTGAAATTCTGGATATACCTGCTGCAAACGACTCCTTTTCTCAACTTAGTTTGACTCTGTGGCAGTGTTGATGAGCTGCTTCATTTTTTCTCCATGGTTGCCCATATGACACACACCTACCAGAGCTGTGATGAAAATAATAGATGGGCTGAGGAGAGGGCCAGTAATTGTAAATGCGCCATGTCACATGATATCTGCACCAGGGAAAAGAGAAATAGCAATTAACTGAAATACAGCTGTTTTGAAGTTGATTGAGAAGAAACATGACTAAAATACATACTGGGTTTAGAGGCTCCCCCTTTTTTTCTTTTAAAATTATTGTGTTCTTTTCTTAGTACAAAAGCAACATATGATAATTGTAGAGAAAGAAAGGAAATACAGACAAGAAAAATATCATTACCTATAATCCCAACTCCCAGTCTTGTAGAGGATTAAAGAATGAATGGGTACAAAGAGCAAACTGCTCTTTTAAGAGTAGAATATTTTGGTGTATATCCCTCTGATCTTTTCCTTCATCTTTTTACAAAAATATAGTCAAATGATATTTGGTGTTTTATACTTCTTTTTCACTTAATATATTACAAATATAAAACAATAGAATTGTAAAACATTTATGAGCCAAATTTTAATAGCCACATAAAATTCTGTTATAAAATCTATTATAGGGCTTCCTTGGTGGCGCAGTGGTTGAGAGTCCGGCTGCCAATGCTGCGTACTAAAAAAAAAAAAAAAAAAAAAACTATTATAAATATCGTAATTTATTTTACCTATTTCCTGATTTTGACATTTAGATTACCTCTGTCCTGTGACTATTGTTGTAGAGAAATCTTTGGGGACCCTAGTTGTTTCCTTAGCATAAATTCTTAGAAATTAAATTGCTAGTTTAAAGTTTGTATATATTTCAAGGAACTTGATCCTTTGTCAAACTGCTCTGAAGAAGGTACTATCAATATATGATTTACATGTATATACCAGCTTATATAAGAATGCCTAATTCTCCTTATCTTTGACAATTCTAGGTATTGCAATTATTTTTTATGTTTCCATTCTGATTGGACTAGTCTTGCCCACACAAAGATTTCTAGTGGTTCTGGGAGAACTGATTAAACACATGGAAAAAAATGAACATCAAGGCCTACTTCACACTATAAACAAAGCTTAATTAAGAATAAATCATTGACATATTTAAATGGTAAATTATAAAGTTTCTAGAAGAAAACATGGAATATCTTTGTAAACTCAGAGAAAACACAGATTTCTTACAAAAATCACTAACTATAAATAAAAAATTGATGAGTTAGACTTTATTAAAATTAAATATGCCTTCTTATTAAAAGACATTGTGAAGAAAATGAAAAGAAAAGCCTGAGATGGGAAAGTGTATTCACAATACATATATCTGTATGTATTGTATATGTGTTTGTACATATACAAAAGGGCTGTATCTAGAACATTTAAAGAACTTCTATGACTCGACAATGAAAGACAAGCAACCCAATTTAAATGGTATTAAGGACATGGAAAGAGGTTCAGCATCATTAGTTATTGGGAAAATGCAAATTTATATCACAGTGAGAAACCATTTCAAACCTACTGATGTAGCTAAAATTACAAAGGCTACACCAGATGTTGGTAAGGATGTAAGGCAACAGGAACTTTCATATTTTGCTTGTGGGCGTAGAAAATGGTGTAGTCGTCCTGGAGAAAGTTTTGGCAGTTTCTTAAAAAGTTTGAATCTTCACCTACCCTGGGATGTGTCATTTCTACTCCTAGGTATTTCCCTTGGGAGAAATGAAAACATCTATCCTATTTGTCCCAAAAAAGATGTGCATGTGAATGTTCATGGAAGCTTTATTAATAAGATCTCCAAATTGGAAACAACCCAAATGTCCCTCAACAGGAGAATGCGTAAACAAACTCTTATACGTTTATACAATGAAATACAGCTTAGCAATAACATGGAAAAAATCTCAGAAACATTCTATTGAGTGAAATAAAATAGACACAAAAGAGTTCACGTTGTATGAGTCCCTTAATAGGAAGTTCAGTGATGGGCAAAAGTGACATGTGATAGAAATCAGAACAGTGGTTGTCAGTGAGATCCACTAATTGATGGCAAGAGCCACATGAAAACTCATTGCAGTGATGGAAATGTTCTGTATCTCAATGGGTTTTTGTTTGTTTGTTTTTAAAATTTATTTAATTAATTTATTTTTGGCTGCATTGGGTCTTTGTTGCTGCATGTGGGCTTTCTTTTTTCTAGTTGCAGCGAGCAGGGGCTACTCTTCCTTGCGGTGCACAGGCCTCTCATGGCGGTGGCTTCTCTTGTTGCGGAGCATGGGCTCTAGGTGTGCGGGCTTCATTAGTTGTGGCACGTGGGCTCAGTAGTTGTGGCTCACGGGCTCTAGAGCACAGTCTCAATAGTTGTGGTGCACAGGCTTAGTTGCTCCGCGGCATGTGGGATCTTCCCGGATCAGGGCTCGAACCCCTGTCCCCTGCATTGGCAGGCGGACTCCCAACCACTGCAGCACCAGGGAAGCCCCGGGTTTTTGTTTATATGGATGTATACATTTGTCAAAGCTCCTAGAATTGTACTCTTAAGATCTGTGTTTTTCTCTGTGTGTGTATTTTTACCTCAATAGAAATGCATTTCTGATATATTAAAGATTTCAATGTAGAAATATGAAATAAAGAAATTTAGAAGCATATTTTCATAACCTTGGGTAGGGTAAACTTCCTAAACAAGACAAGAAACCCAGTTGCAATAAGAGACTAATATATTAAACTTCGAAAAACTTAAAAATGTTTATGTTTAAATGTAACATAAGTGAAAGCAAAAGATACAAGATGAAAGGGAAACAAATATTTCAGCATCTGTGATGGGCAAAATTTAACAGCCCTAATAAACAGTGATTTCCTATAAATGGTTAAGAATTAGGCAAATGACTTAATAGAAAAAAATTGGTAAAGTATATGCACAGAAAATTCACATAAAAAAGGATGCAAATAAAGGCAGAAATTGAGACACAGATGTAGAGAACAAACATATGGACACCAAGGTGGGAAAGCGGGAGGGGTGGGGGGTGGTGGTGGTGGGATGAATTGGGAGATTGGGATTGACATATATACACTAATATGTATAAAATGGATAACTAATAAGAACCTGCTGTATAAAAAATAAAATTAAATTAAAAAAAGAAGAATGCAAATAGCCAGTAAATACATGAAAAGATGCTCTGTTTTACTAGCACTCAGGGAAATAAAAATTGAACCATTAGTGAAGTAAATACAGGATATTTTGGAAACACTAAGTGTTGGTAAAAATGGAAAATGGGTAGTCATACATTGCTGGTTGGAATTTGAATTGCTGGAACTTTTTTGGAAAGCATCTGGCAATATCTGTCAAGACAAAATACATCATATCATTTGATCTTGTACTCCCTTTTTGATAATCTCTACTATGGAGCAAAAGCACAAGTACTTAAAGATATATGAATAAGGATGTTTATTTAATGTTGTTTGTAGTGGTAAATAAACAAGCTGGGAACAATCTGAACAAACGTTAATAGGAGACTGGTAGAATAAATTATAATAATCTTTACTATAAAACTGTTATACCAAAATTAAAAAGAGTGAATCAGATTTACATATATTGACCTAGAGGGATTCCAATGATATATTATTATGTGAAAAAAGCAATTTGGAGACCAAAGTCGAGCATATTATCCCATTCCAGATTAAAAAAAAAAGAAATGCAAATACAAATATGCACCTTGTTGGAGCATAAACATGTAATGCTTCTGTTTTCTACAATAATTGTCACTTTCATATCTTTTTCAAATTCCTCCCTGCAGAGTAACAGAAATGTTTAGCAGTAATATTCAGCCAAATTCCATAACTTTTCAGTTTTTAAAGTCTCATTTTGGTTCTCAAGACTCAACCAAAGATATACCTGAGCTGTGCATTTTACCCCAATTCCAACAATCAGATAAGATGCTCCTCCTCTCTTCCAGAAGATCAAGAAGGAAGCATGGTTGATGGAAATTTCTCAAGAGGGTGGATGTGTTGGTGAAAGTTCCTATTTTATGAATTCACACAGGACTTCAAGGGAAGAAAAGACTGGCTCACCCTACACTGATTCTCATCTCTTGTTGAAAAAGAATTACTAGATTGCTGCTAGTGATCATTCCACTTGCTTTTTCACTATATCAGTTAAATTAGTTCCTCGTTAAATTGCGATTATCTATAGTAGTAAAAGATAAATATCTTCCTGGAAAGATAGTCCCCATGGGTGCATGATATGAAAGAGACTATTTGGTAAAAAGAACATCTAGTGAAGTAAGTTAATAAAACGTCTACCCTTGTAAACCTGCATAGAAATGATGACTCCTAGCTTCCAAAGTCTGTCTGTCCAGTAATAGGGGCACATTAGTCCCCTGGGGGCTCCTAAAGACTCACAATTGATCTTATTATAAATTTATTCATCTTTCTCAGGGTATTTGGACTACTTTTAAGTGAGTTAGGCCTGATATATAGATGCAGGAAGTCAATTACATATGCTTCTTTTCCATCTAATCTACTTTCCTTGGTTCATATGAGTGTCCCTGTTCCTTACCCTACTGTATGTAGCAGTTGTCCTGCTCCACTGGACCTATATTCTCAGACCAATGCTGGGATATCTTTGTTGACTTCTCTTGGGTCTCTTCTGTTCTTCCTTAGTCCCAGGATAAAGCCTTCTCTATCCCAGGTCTTTGCTTTTATTCCCTTTGTCCATAGTTAAGATTATTTACTCACCATCTCCTCACATGGCTCAATGTCATTATTCAAAGTAGCTGAGAGCTTGGCGCAGTAGCCTGGCCACCTGATACTGGCCCTGGCCATAATTCTGATTTCTGATGGTGGTCCATAAAGCTGGCAGGCGACATGGTGCTGAGGATTTGCTGCACATAAAAAAATCACATACAGGACACCTCTGTATGAGCAGTTGCCTTCACTTTCGGCCTGATCCCATTAGCACAATACCCACTGCTGCTGCCACAGAGAAAAATATTTGAAATGTTTATAAAAAGTCATGATTGGTAAAATGCAAATTATAAAGAAAAGACATTTAGAGCTGGAAGGGACAGAAGCCAAGCCCTCTCGTTTTATAGTCAAGGAAGGACAAGTTCAAGTGACTTGTCTGAGGTCACACAGCTAGAAGAACTAGGAGTCACATCTTGGAACTTGCTGTTGGTGAACTATTTACTTGTGAAACTGAAAACAGAAACAGTATAGGAAAGCAAATCCTGATAGCCCATGTTTTTTCCTGCTCACTTAATACCTCCCCAAACAACCTGAACGTTTAAAATTGTACTTAGTCACATTATCTGTTCCATCAATTTGAGAGCCATAAGAAGAAATCCCAGGGGCTTCCCTGGTGACGCAGTGGTTGAGAATCTGCCTGCTAATGCAGGGGACACGGGTTCGAGCCCTGGTCTGGGAATATCCCACATGCCGCGGAGCAACTAGGCCCATGAGCCACAACTACTGAGTCTGCGCGTCTGGAGCCTGTGCTCTGCAACAAGAGAGGCCGTGATAGAGTGAGAGGCCCGCGCACTGCGATGAACAGTGGCCCCCGCTTGCCACAACTAGAGAAAGCCCTCGCACAGAAACGAAGACCCAACACAGTAAAAACAAATTAATTAATTAATAAACTCCTACCCCCAGCATCTTCTTTAAAAAAAAAAAAGAAGAAATCCCTTTGTAAAATACTTGGGTCTCTTGTGTGTTAAGGTGCTCCAGGTCTTTCAAAGATATTGGAAATTAGCTCATTAACATTTCTGTCTTGCTAACACCTTGCCCTTGTCATTTAGGGAACAGTAGGTAATTTTGTAATACGCAGGTACCAGGTTGCACATTAGAATCATTTGGGGGCTTTTTAAAAACTATAAATGTGGCCAGGTCCCACCCTTAGAGATTGTGATTTGATTGGTCTGGAGGGAGGGCCAGGAATGAGCATTTGTTTTTAATTTAGATTTTTTTTTATATTGGAGTATAGTTGATTTACAATGTTGTATTAGTTTCAGGTATACAGCAAAGTGATTCAGTTTTACATGTACATATATCCATTCTTTTTCAGATTCTCCATATAGGTCATTATGAACATTGAGTAGAGTTCCCTGTGCTATACAGTAGGTCCTTGTTGATTATCTATTTTATATATAGTAGTGTGTATATGTTAATCCCAAACTCCTAATTTATCCCTCCCCCTGACTTTTCTCCTTTGGTAACCATAAGTTTGTTTTTGAAATTTGTGCATCTTTTTCTGTTTTGTAAATAAGTTCACTTGTATTATCTTTTTAGTTTCCACATATAAGTGATATCATAGGATATTCATCTTTCTCTTTCTGACTTACTTCACTTAGTATGTTAATCTCTAGGTCCATCCATGTTGCTGCAAATGGCGTTATTTAATTCTTTTTTATGGCTGAGTAATATTCCATTGTATGTATGTACCATATCTTCTTTATCCTGGAATGAGTATTTTTAGAAAGACCCCTAAATAATTCCAATGTGCAGCCAGATTTGAAAACTCTAATTCTAGAATAGTGGTTCCCAAAGTGTGGTCTCTGCTCCAGCAGTTTTCCTATCACCTGGAAACTTGTTTGAAAAGTATAAATCCCCAGACCCATTCCTAAACTTTCTGAATCAGAAACTTTGAGGGTGGGGACCAGCAAGCAGTGTTTTAACAGGCTCCCTAAGTGAAGCTGATGAATGTTAACATCTGAAAAAAAAAAATGCTGGTCTAACCCAGGATGGGCAAACTATGTAGCCTGTTTTTGTAAATAAAATTTTACAGGAACATGGCCACACTCGTTCACTTATATATAATACAATGACACAGTTCAGTAGTAGCGACAAAGACTGTATGACCCACAAAGCCTGAAATATTTACTATCTGGCTTTTTAAAGAAAAAGTTTGCTGACCCCTGAACCATGCTTTTCAAATTTTACTGTACAGATGACTCACCTGGGGATCTTGTTAAATTGCAAACTCTAATTCAGTGGGCCTGCGATGAGGCCTGAGATTCTGCTTTCTGCTACCAGGTGATCCTCAAGTTACTGGTCTGTGGACAACACGGTGGATAACAAGAGCCTAAAGCAATGCTGCCCAGCAGAAATACAGTGCGAGCCACAAATGCGAGCTGTGTATATAATTTAAAATTTTCTGGTAGCCATGTTAAAAGATTTTTTAAAAAATGAAGCTAATTTTAATAATATATTTTATATAACCCAATGCACCCAAACTATTACCATTGAAACATCTACTTAATGTGCAGACTATTGAGATATTTTACATTCTTTTCTTGGTATTAAGTCTGAAATTCAAGTGCTCAATTATTACATGTGACTAGTGGCTACCAAATTAAATAGTGTAATGTACAGTTCAACTGGTAGTTGGGGTGGTGGGGGATTTTAGACTTAGGTGGGTAGGAGGGCAATAGCGAGACAAGACTAAGAAAAAAGATGCCAAGTACGACTTAACTCCCTGCAGAATTTTGCCTATGTCTGAGCATGTTAACCTCTTCCTCTTTACTCTTTGCCCTGGAACACAGGGGCCTTCTATGCTTACTAATATTATAGGCAAGTGATGTGTTTTAAATGGACTGAGCTGGTACACTGTTATGTATAATATTATTACAGAAAAATGTGATATGAATTTGAATCCCCAAGTAATTCTGTTAGGAAGGAGGATGTATTCCAACAATGCACTTCATTTTCATGCTCTTTAAGTATTTGGATTCCTTTATAGTTGAGCTGAGAAGGGTCCAGAGCAGTGGAATAAGGGCAGTTTCCATGAAATGGGGAGAAGTTCTAGGGCTGGACCAAGGGGAGTTTTAGTTGTGAGTTACCAGCCCATGGAGACACCATGGCAGGATGGAGTTTAGAAAACTAAGCCAGGAGGTCAAGAGCTAAGAGGCCAAACTGGTGAGTTAGTTGGGCTGTGGGAGGGGGAGATGGTGAATGAAAATGGGGTTGGCAAAAAGGAGAGAGTTGGAAATGGGATAGCCAGAGGCAGGATGAGGTACTGATAGATTAGAGGGAAGTTGAAGTTTATTTTAATAATCTACCCTGATTATCTCGCTACCTCTTTCACTTTGAGTGAGAACACAGTACATCGAAGAGTATCAGATATAACAATAAGATGGAGGGATAGGAGTCTGTTCCAAAATGTGGATGCCTTGCTTGCTCTGCCTTGACCTTCCATTCGTCATAGAATTGAAGTCAAGGTTTTAAGTGAAAACACTTAAACACTTTGGTTTAAAGAGCCTGGTTACATAACTTTAGGCAGGGATGTGGCTGGTTGGAAAGAGAGAGGAGAATTTGGGCAGAGGGAGAATATGTGTTACTGAGGAGATTGGAGGTATATTAGTTTCTTACTGCTGCTGTAACAAATCACCACCAACTGAGTGGCTTAAAACAACACCCATTTATTATCTTACAGTTCTGGAGGTCAGAGTCTGAAATGAATCTTATGGGGCTAAAATTGAAGTGTCAGTAGGGCTGTGTTCCTTCTGGAGGCTCTGGAGGAGAATCTGTTTTCTTGCCTTTTCTACCAGCAGTTAGATGCCAACTGCATTCCTTGGCTCATGGCGCCTTCCTCCATCTTCAACCACTGCACTGTCCTCACATCTCCTTCTTTTGATTCTGATCCTCTTGCCTTCATCTGATAAGGACCCTTGTGATTACACTGAGCCCACACAGATAATCTAGGCTAATCTCCCCTTCTCGAGATCTTTCACTTAATCAAAACTGTAAATCCCTTTAACCACGGGAGGCAACAGTCACAGGTTTTGGGGATTAGAATGTGAACATCTTTGGGAGCCAGTAGTCAGCCTGCCACAGGAGGTCAGTACTGAACCTGTTTCAGTCCTCTGGTGAGTGTTATGGACATGTGTCTGGATCTCAAGGAGAGAGCCTACAACAGGGGTCTTAAACTCAGAAGACTGTAGGAGTCAGGCAGGTAATGAAAACGTGAGACACAGAGGGTAAGACAATAGGGAGTGGTGAGGACTGTGCATGAACTGGAGACTGTGTGCCTGTCTAAAGGGGACAAGACATTACTTCAGCTCCAGCCAACTCCAGTTATTGGGTGGCTGTATAGGTACAATATTACCAGATTTGACTTTTCAAGAGAAGCCTGAAAATGAGGATATTATAAAATGTTGTGCTGGTGTTTAACAACAAAAAGTGTGTGTGTGTGTAAGTATATATATACACATATACATACACACATACAAATAAATATACATATATGATACATATTGTAAATTTTACTGATATAAAGAATATCTAGTAGCATGCAACTTGCACATACCCATAAAATTTAACATACTCTGTGTGACTTGCTATTTTTTGACCACATCCACTCTCAGTTTTTATAATTTTATCACCAACAATAGGGTAAAAAATAAGACTATGAATACAAGCTTGATTATGAGCTTAATTCTGACATATATCTATGTTTCAGTTTTGTCCGACTTGTTATGGTAAATGAAAATATCAACCAACACTCGTAAGTACACTTGTTCATCAGTGATGTGAGTGACTTCTGAATTGGATAACAGTTTTCAAATACTGGAAGAACATTTCCTCAATTTTTGGTGCTATTCACAATGTAAAGACTACAGGCACAACACACTTTAAAGTTTTATCTGCATTATTAACATTTTTTCCCCATTATATTCTTAAGTCTAGACAATCAACAAACAATGGACCAAGGCTTAGTTGAAATATTTGCCTATTTCTACTGTGTTATAATTTCATCATGGCTTATTTCAAGGGATGTTACAGAATGTGGAGCTGGGAAGAGATGAGCATTCTATTAGATGACATTTCCACCCCACAGATGCAATAGATGTAAATAACTTCAAGAGCATAGATCATAGTAAATTGTAATAATATAATTAAGAAGTAATGACTTTTGAGTATTTATTACCTTTAAAAATTTTCTTTTCTTTCTTTTTTTTTTTTGGCTGCACCGTGTGCCATGCGGGATCTTAGCTACCCGACCAGGGATCGAACTCATGCCCCCTGCAGTGGAAAGCACGGAGTCCTAGCCACTGGACTGCCAGGGAATTCCAAATATTTTATTTTTTAATAGCTTTATGGAGGTAAAATCTACATACCATAAAATTCACCCTTCGTATATTTTGTGTCCATTTAAGTTTAATGAATTTTTATATGTTTTCTGAACTGTACAACCATCAACACAATCTAATTATTGCCTTTGTTTTTAATAGAATTTATTTACGTGTATGTTAATATAATTTAAGTTTTAATAATAGCTGTGTTTAACAATTGCTCACAAAATTGTTGAAAATTTAACATTTGGTTCTTACAAGCGGTTCTTTTACAACAGGGATTTTCAGTGAAATCTGCTAATTTTATTTTTTTCATTACTGACTTTATTGATTTGGGCACTCTCTTTTTCGCTAGGAGTCAAAATCTCCTCATTTTAAATTGTTGCCCAACATGAAAAAAACAAAAAACGTGGTGAAAGAAGCACACCTGTAACCTAGGTTGGCTGACAGGCCGTCATTTTGTGGTGTCTGTAACAGGGGCATGAGCAGTAAGAGGAGGTGTTATGCGAGAGAGACCTCTGGGAGTTGCTGCGAGCCTGGCCTCACGCTGCTCCCCAGCCTTCTGTGAGTGTGGCACCGGCAGGTGTGTGGGATTCTCTGCCTCCATGATGCAGAATCAGGGGCGGTTTGGGTTGCTGCTGTGCCAGGGCCACTGTGGCGTCATCCACTGGCAGCCCCTTCGGTGGTGGGAGGTGCAGGCGCTGGGGCGAGGGGTCTTCTCTCAGCTTCTTACTGTGAAGAGAGACCCTGGGGGAGGCAGCGCAGGAGAGGAGGAAAAATGGAAACTGCTGTGTGCAGGCTGAGACACTTATGAGACAGTCCAGTCGGGAATCTTAAAATAGCATGGGGAGACTTTTGTGGGGAAGAATCTACAAGTCCTGAAATCTTTGGTGAGGGTGTGTTAAAGTCACGTTAGATCTGGAGGGGACTTTATAAAGGGAGACCGTATATTTTATATCCCAAACTGGGACACTTGAGAGTGAAAGGGAATGTTATTAATAAAATAGAACTACAGGTATAAGTTGAGACTGTCCCGGACAAACTTGGTGTGTGTTCACTCTGCTTATAAAGGATCTAATCCAGTAGTCATTGGAGAGGGTGTGCTACAGCCTGTGAGGAATTTTTTCCCCAAATGAACATGCAGTTGGGAATGGGGGAAGAGTGGGGTGGAGAGAGCAGTTTTTACCAGAATTCAGTGACAGGAAGGGTGTGTGGTTTACAACAGCTCTCCAGGTGACTGTCTTGTCCCCTCCACCCTGAAACCCACACTGAGGATCACAGAGTTATTCGGGTCACAAGGTGGCAAAGGAAGGACTGGAACCCAGAGCTAGCACTGCGCTTGGCACAAATAAGGTTATGATTGTGCATTGACCGACTGACAGAACTCTCGTGTCTTGGTTTCTAGGTCGGTCAATTTCGGGAGCAAAGCAACTTTTGTGTGCGCGTGTGCGTGCGTGTGCGCTTGCGCAGACTCCAGGGAGGGAAGCGGCGCTCCCAGCTTCCTCGAGGCAGTTCCCTCCTCAAGCTGTGCCCTTGCCTTCCTGGGAGTCACCTGTGTAAGTTCCTGAGAGGGACACAACCCCAACCCCACAGGACCAGGCAGCCTTTGTTAGAAATTGCTTGCTCGCGGAGACTCTGAGGACAAACGTGTTCGTAAGCTTGTCCTGGTAGCCCCATGACTGAGGTGCTGGGGGGAAAGCCTGCGTGAGAGCGAGGGTGGTGGGAGTGAAGGACCGGAAAACAGCACCTTCCAGCCACAGCCTAACGACCCACGTGGTGCCGGGCAGCCAGCGCCATACAGGGGCCATATTTTCTGGGTCTAGTCTGTCAGTAAATAATATGGCACAGATGTTGCTGAATATTTTATGGTTAACTTGCCCCAGGGGTCTCTGAATGTTTTATAATTTCTGGGTAAAGAAAGCAAGCATCCACGGCTGTGTGCTCTTAGCAGCTGGTTCAGCGTTGTTATAATGTCTCAGATAGGAGACGTTCCTTCTTCCCCCAGTCACACTTTGAAAAGACAATAGTTTTTCAAGGTTAAAGCTTCAGTTCAATGTGAGCAGTGCGAACACAGGAAATTAACATTGAACCGGAGGGGTGGAGACTATTTTCAGGACATTGCAGTGATTCTGTGGCTTGATTTTGGACAAAATCTTGAAAACTGAGATTGATGTTTCTTGCTTGTTTGGGTTGAAGCCTTTTGGGATTGACCTATGGAGCAGGAGTGTTTTCTTTATGGTGGGGAGGTACAGTTGTTTGTTTAAAAAGGACAAATTCGTCTCAAGGTTAGGTCAGTTCTGTATAAGGAGGCCCTCTGAGGTTTCACGGTCCTCTGTTCCTAACCCACTTCGGCACCATGAGCAGCAGAGGGCGCCCTACTGACAGCAGTCTGAGAGATCGCCCAAGTGAGGAGCAGGTGATCTGAGGTTGTGTGCCTGTGTCTACTCTTAACTGACTTCTTCACATAACTTCAGTGAGCTCCAGGTGGACTCCTGCTCCACAGGTCAAGGTGGGGAGTGTGGGGGTGTGGGAGGGAGACAAGATCTAATTAGAGAGTGGGGATGAATGGCGGTATGGTGTAGGGAGATGGTGAAGCTCACGACCTTAGGAAACAAGAACTTCAGATTCTGGTGCTGCTTGTTACTAGCTGTGTCGTTGAGCAGTTATGTTTCCTCTCTGCAGTTTGCTCATTAATAAAAAGGTGATAAATACTAACATTTGAAATAAGTCTTTGGCAAAATGCCTGGCTCGTAGGACATGCTCAATAAATAATAGCTTTAAAAAGAAGCACGCAAGCAAACAGACGTTCTCAGGTTCAGGTAGCGGAAAAGAGAGGCAGAAAATGAGTAGGGAGCCTGCTCATCCACCATGCTGGAATAACACATTTTGGAACGTATAACAAAGACTAAGGTTTTATATATACATGACTATTAACTGATTGATTAAAAACAATCCTTAATGAGGTGTGGATAAGTTTTGCCTATTCATATTGGCTTTCTGTTTATTTGGGAGGTGCTGGTTTTGTTTCACATCTAAATGATTTGACAGTGTGAAATTCTAAAATAGATGTTTGCAGTTGTTCTCTAAAATAATCCTATAGGGCTTCCCTGGTGGCGCAGTTGTTGAGAATCTGCCTGCCAACGCAGGGGACATGGGTTCAAGCCCTGGTCCGGGAAGATCCCACATGCCACGGAGCAACTAAGCCCGTGTGCCACGACTACTGAAGCCTGTGCGCCTAGAGCCCGTGCTCTGCAACAAGAGAAGCCACCGCAATGAGAAGCCCGTGTGCCAGGACAAAGAGTAGCCCCCGCTCGCCACAACTAGAGAAAGCCGGCGCGCAGCAACAAAGATCCAACACAGCCAAAAATAAATAAATAAAATAAATAAATTTATATAAAAAAATCTATCCACCACGAAATTTAAAAAAATATAATCCTATGTTGTTTTAGGGAGAAACTTGATATGCCCAAGAATAAAACCAACTTGAAGAATGATATGAACTGTTTAGAGGTGCTTTCCAAACCTCGTTCCGGATTTGGGGTCTGAAGATGCAAAGGAAATGGCTTTTACCACATTTCACTTCAGATGGTAGGAACCTTCTTTGACACAGTTGATAGAATTTCAGAGCCAGAAACGTCCTTGAGGTTATCATACTTTAAAAAATACCTTACCTGCCTCCCTCCCCCAACCCAATTAAATAATCTCTTAGCAGTGAGGCTAGGTTAGCAGAACTTTTACAAGTGTCTCAGGTGATTCTCATATGCAACCAGCATTGTGAACCCTTGATCTACACCAGCTGATTTTACTGATGGGGAAAGTACTTTTTGCTGGTGGGGAAAGTATTGATACTTGTCCATCTTCCCTGCAGCCTCCAAAATATAGAGGCTTAAAATAGAAATTCAATGAGTTAAAAACCTTCAACGACTCCCCCCCCACCCCTTTCTGCCATTTCCCTTCAGTTTTCAGGACAAAGTTCAGGATCTTCAGCTTAGCTCACAACTCTTTTCAATATTTGCCTTGTGCTACACATCTCACCTCAAGTTTTCTATGCCCCTACTTCTCCCCCTGCACCCTTTGTCTAGTCATGCCCAACTGCTTGCATTTTTAGAATGTGGCATGATGCTTCACAGTGCCACACTTTAACACATGCTTTTCCTTCCTCCTACTGGGCTGCCTTTATCTGTTTCCTTATTTTCAAAATGAAGTTCAAGCTGAGATTCTCAAGTAGAGAGGCAACAGGGGAGCATTAGCTGTGGCTGCCTGGGTCAAAACACTGTAGATTCTTTTAAAGACTGGGAAAGACTCTTTAAGTCTTTTATTTCAAGCTCGAGTGCTTTCAGGGCTGGATTGGTATCACAGATATATGAAGGAGGACCAGGTATGAGACAAAAAAAAGAATGACAGGGCCCTGGCTGCCTGGAGAACATGTATCCCATTTAAAGATGACTAAATTCCACTTTTTGAAAAACACAGAGCAGTCAGCACAGGGGTTGCCAATTCACAACTCTTGCAATCACCTTGTTTTATAGATGCGATCGAGGCTGGATGTTTCCTCTGCCCTGTTAGCTACTGTACTGGCTGAGTTCTGCAAGCTTCCTTGCTAGGAGAAAGGTAAGGCTTTATTCTGACACATGAACACCCTGGGCCCATTTGCCTGCTTCAGGGGTCATTGTCCAACCTAAGGTATGGAGAGTACCTGCGTCTGCTTTGGCTCTTCTAGATCTCTCCTAACTCTGGGTTTCTATACGTCTCAAGGGACAACTAAAAAAATAGCTTTGTTTGCTGCTTTGCCAAGAGACTCACTGTTGGAGATAGAGGTAAGTCTTACATATCATGCCATCAACAGAGATGGGAACGAGCAGAAATAATAAGGTGTGAAAGGTATGGTGTGTAGGATAAAATCATGCCTCTTAATGGATCAGGAGATGGCACAGGTTTGGAGAGGAGAGGCTGGGAGTTTGGGATGTCCATTGTTGGTCAAGATGACAACCCTTTGCCCCCTACATTAAAAGTATCTCACAATAGATGGGAGGTTTCCCTCTTAGTTCCTGGACACTTGCCATTTCTCTGTCTTGCTCTTGTGTTGTTGTGACCCATAGTGGCTTATGAGATGCAGGCGACTTCCTGGGCCAGTTTTGCTGAGTGGCCAAGTGTGTCTTCATTCATGCTGTGGTCACAGAAGTGATAACTCTTCTTCCAAAGCAGGAAAGTCTGTATTTAAGGCAAACTTTCCTCAGTTAATACACGTTCTCACCTTAAAATTCTTGGTTGAAGAAAGATAAATTTTTACAATAAAAGGAAAAGTATAAATGTAGAATAAAAATAAAACAATAGGAACTGAGGAACAGTAAATTATTTATCACTTAATAAAAGAGAAGGGCCAAGTCATAAGTTTATTTTATTCATTTATTTTTAAAAATAGATTTATTTATTTATTTTTGGCTGCATTGGGTCTTCGTTGCTGCATATGGGCTTTCTCTAGTTGTGATGAGCAGGGGTTACTCTTTGTTGCGGTGCGCAGGCTTCTCATTGTGGTGGCTTCTCTTGTTGCCTAGCATGGGCTCTAGGCACGTGGGCTTCAGTAGTTGTGGCACGTGGGCTCAGTAGTTGTGGCTCGTGGGCTCTAGAAAGCAGGCTCAGTAGTTGTGGTGCAGGGGCTTAGTTGCTCTGCGGCATGTGGGCTCTTCCCAGACCAGGGCTCGAACCTGTGTCCCTTGCATTGGCAGGCAGATTCTTAACCACTGCTCCACCAGGGAAGTCCCCACGGGTTTATTTTAAACAGCAAGATCTCCAATAATTTTTAAACATTTCCCTTTATATACAGCTTTTAAAAAATAATGTTATTTTATTTGTATTTGTATATTATTTACACTCTTCTCACTGTTCATTTTATTTTATTTTTTTAAACATCTTTATTGGGGTATAATTGCTTTACAATGGTGTGTTAGTCTCTGCTTTATAACAAAGTGAATCAGCTATACATATACATATGTTCCCATATGTCTTCCCTCTTGCGTCTCCCTAAGCCTGATTCCTCCAGCTCCTTTTTTCGTTCTCAAGATTGCTTTGGCTATTCGGGGTCTTTTGTGTTTCCATACAAATTGTGAAATTTTTTGTTCTAGTTCTGTGAAAAATGCCAGTGGTAGTTTGATAGGGATTGCATTGAATCTGTAGATTGCTTTGGGTAGTAGAGTCATTTTCACAATGTTGATTCTTCCCATCCAAGAACATGGTATATCTCTCCATCTATTTGTATCATCTTTAATTTCTTTCATCAGTGTCTTATAATTTTCTGCATACAGGTCTTTCGTCTCCTTAGGTAGGTTTATTCCTAGATATTTTATTCTTTTTGTTGCAATGGTAAATGGGAGTGTTTTCTTGATTTCACTTTCAGATTTTTCATCATTAGTATATAGGAATGCCAGAGATTTCTGTGCATTAATTTTGTATCCTGCTACTTTACCAAATTCATTGATTAGCTCTAGTAGTTTTCTGGTAGCATCTTTAGGATTCTCTATGTATAGTATCATGTCATCTGCAAACCTCACTGTTCATTTTAAATACAAAGCAGATATTGAGATATATAGAAACCTAAGCCATCTTTAAAGATGAGAAAATTCATATTTCTAAAGGTCTTTCTATTGTGATTTTATGATTTTCATAATTATAACTAAATGATACGTTACATGCCATGGTTACAAGTTTCAGACTTGTATCCATAACTTGATAAATTTGTACTTAGACATCGTAGTTATGCAGTCTAGTCCCTGTGTTGCAGTGTCCTTACTTATCTGACACTATGGCAATGACATTTTCTGGATTTACTGCTGGAGATACCTGTTCTCACAGTCCAGTTCTTAGAAAATTTTTAATATTCAAAAGGAGCTAATGAATGGGAGGCATCATGTTTGTTCTTTAAAAGATTTTAAATAAGAAATTAATCCATTAAACAATCTGCAAGGAAAGCTATCTCTCCTGGTGGTTTCCATGTTCGTAAAATTCCCCAAATGTGCAGTTTTTCTTTGGTAATTTAATTTCTGCTGCAGATGTCTATCCAATTTATTTGTGATTTATCATAGATTTTAATTTATAGTGAAAGTGCTGGGCCAGATTTGCAGAAATAATTTTTTTCCTAACCTCATTCTAGTTTTAATGAATAATTCATTTTCTCCATTATTATTAATTTATCTTTGGATGTTAATGCTTTTGGACAATGACTAGCTTCACAAAGTTCTTCTCCAGCTGTTATGTTGCAGACCTAACACACCTGGAACCTTCTCTTGCCAAAGTATTTTTATCTTAATGGAAAATTTTTTCTAGTCTTAAGACTCTGAGTCTCTCTACGTTAAGAATGAAGTTATAGAATCAAAGGTTTGAAAAGAATCTTAGAGGTAAATAAAGCATGTAATTTATTTGATTCATAAATGTTACCTGTATTGTATCTGGAATGTGATCACCTAAGCTCACTCTGATCTTCTTCAGAGATAAGGAGCTTACTCCTCGTTGCAGACACCACCATTCAGTCTTAATATTCCCAAAATAGAACTTGTGAGTCCTTGAGCAGGTTGCTTACCCTTACATGAGTTACAGTATTCTCATGTATATAGTGAAAACGTAATGCTTGCCCGGCCTACTTTAGAAAAAAACTGCATAGCCTGCTGATTGAGAGAAATGAGCTCTGTGGACAGATGGACCGGCATTTAAGTCAGCTCTGCTACTTAGTACAGTGTTATTCTGGGAAAGTGACTTAACCTTTCTGAGCCTCAGTTTCCTCATCTAGACAATGGGGAAAATATTAAAACCAACCTATGGGGTTGTTATGAAGACGGAATTCAATCATGTATTTTCTTTTCTCTTATAGCTTCGATAATCTAATATATATTTTTCCTTTTTTTATTTTATATTTTAAACTTTTCATTTTATATTGGAGTATCGTTGATTAACAACGTTGTGATAGTTTCAGGTGTACAGCAAAGTGTTGATTGTGTATTTTCTGTGCTTAGTGTAATGCTGGACATATTGTAAGTTTTCTCAATTAATTGTGGAATATTTATGCATCTATAGGTATATATTTGTGAAGATCAAATAAAATACACACAAAAGTGGTTTATAAGTGTTAAGGAGCTATTCAGATGTGTTGACATCATTATTTGAGCATTTTAGTATTTTTTTGAGCCTGGATCTTGAGTTACAAACCTTCCAGAGCCTGAATGAAGCAACCACTGAGCCACAGGAAGGCCAATCCTTATCCACTTTCTGTCTCTGGCCCCAGGTAGCACCTGCCAGCTATTACGCAGTCACTGTATTCCAGGTCTTGTGCTTCGCCTATTATAATTAACCCTCCTAACAATCCTCCAAGGTAGGTGCGATGATTCACCTTCTATAATATAAAATAAATATAATAACTTGTTTAAGGTTTGTCTTAAACAGCTCTTAACTTGGAGAATTAAACCCAAAATCCAAGTTTATCTTGTTTTAAAGTACATGGTGGGGGGACCTTCAAGATGGCTGAGGAGTAAGATGTGGAGATCACCTTCCTCCCCACAAATACATCAGAAATACATCTACATGTGGGACAACCCCTACAGAACACCTACTGAACGCTGGCAGAAGACCTCACACTTCGCAAAAGGCAAGAAACTCCCCACATACCTGGGTAGGGCAAAAGAAAAAAGAAAAAACAGAGACAAAAGAATAGGGATGGGACCTGCACCTCTGGGAGGGAGTTGTGAAGGATGAAACGTTTCCACACACTAGGAAGCCCCTTCAATGGCGGAGCTAGGGGGTGGCATGGGGCAAGCTTTGGAGCCGTGGAGGAGAGTGCAGCAATAGGGGCGCAGAGGGCAAAGTGGAGAGATTCCCGCACAGAGGATCAGTGCCGACCAGCAGTCACCAGCCTGAGACACTTGTCTGCTCACCCACTGGGCAGGTTGGGCCTGGGATCTGAGGCTCGGGCTTTGGAGGTCGGATCCCAGGGAGAGGACTGGGGTTGGCTGTGAGAACACAGCCTGAAGGAGGCTAGGGCACCACAGCTAGCCGGGAGGGAGTCCGGGAAAAAGTCTGGAACTTCCTAAGAGGCAAGAGACCATTGTTTCAGGATGTGTGAGGAGAGGGGATTCAGAGCACCATCTAAATGAGCTCCAGAGATGGGCGCGAGCCGAGGCTATCAGCGCGGACCCTGGAGATGGGCATGAAATGCTAAGGCTGCTGCTGCAGCCACCAAGAAGCCTGTGTGCGAGCACAGGTCACTATCCGCACCTCCCCTCCTGGGAGCCTGTGCAGCCCGCCCCTGCCAGGGTCCTGTGATCCAGGGACAACTTCCCCTGGAGAACACACACGGTGTGCCTCAGGCTGTTGCAGTGTCACGCCAGCCTCTGTCACCACAGGCTTGTCCCTCATTCCAATTATGACTACCGTACCTCTCCCTCTCCCCGGCCTGAGAGAGCAAGAGAGCCCTAATCAGCCGCTGCTTTAACCTCCTCCTGTCTGGGCAGAAAACAGATGCCTGCGGGTGACCTACACGCAGAGGTGGGGTCAAAACCAAAGATGAACCGCAGGAGCTGTGTGAACAAAGAAGAGAAAGGGAAATATCGCCATGCAGCCCCAGGAACAGTGGATTAAATCCCCACAATCAACTTGATGAACACTGTATCTGTGGAATACATGAATAGACAACAAATGTTCCCAAAATTGAGGCAGTGGACTTTGAGAGCAACTGTAGACTTGGGGTTTGCTGTCTGTGACTTATTTGTTCCTGATTTTTATGTTTATCTTAGTTTAGTTTTTAGTGCTTGTTATCATTGGGGATTTGTTTATTGGTTTCGTGCTCTCTCTTCTTTTTACTTTATTTTTTTACAATTTATTTTTATTTATTTATTTATTTATTTTCTTCCTTTTTTTTCTTCTTTTTCTTCTGAGCTGTGTGGCTGATAGGGTCTTGGTGCTCTGGCTGGGTTTCAGGCCTGAGCCTCCGAGGTGGGAGAGCTGAATCCAGGACACTGGACCACCAGAGACCTCCCAGCCCCATGTAATATCAATCGGTGAGGGCTTTCCCAGAGATCTTCGTCTTAACAGTAAGATCCAGCTCCACCCAATGGCCAGAAAGCTCCAGTGCTTGATGCCCCATGTCAGACAACTAGCAAGACAGGGACACAACCCCACCCATTAGCAGAGAAGCTGCCTAAAATCATACTAAGTTCACAGACACCCAAAACACACCACTGGACATGGCCCTGACCACCAGAAAGACAAGATTCAGCCCCACGGACCAGAACACAGGCACCAGTCCCCTCTACCAGGAAGCCTACACAACCCACTGAACCAACCTCACCCACTGCAGGCAGACACCAGAAACAATGGGAATTACGAACCTGCAGCCTGTGAAAAGGAGACCCCAGACACAGTAAGTTAAATAAAATGAGAAGACAGAGAAAAATGCAGCAGATGAAGGAGCAAGGTAAAATCCCACCAGATCAAACAAATAAAGAGGAACTGGGCGGTCTACCTGAAAAAGAATTCAGAATAATGATAGTAGAGATGATTCAAACTCTTGGAAATAGAATGGAGAAAATACAAGAAACGTTTAACAAGGATCTAGAAGAACTAAAGAGCAAACAAACAATGATGAGCAAGACAATAAATGAAATTAAAAATTCTCTAGAAGGAATCAATAGCAGAATAACTGCGGCAGAAGAACGGATAAGTAACCTGGAAGATAAAATACTGGAAATAACTGCCGCAGAACAGAATAAAGAAAAAAGAATGAAAATAATTGAGGAGAGTCTCAGAGACCTCTGGGACAACATTAAGTGCACCAGCATTCGAAATATGGGGGTCCCAGAAGAAGAAGAGAAAAAGAAAGGGACTGAGAAAATATTTGAAGAGATTATAGTTGAAAACTTCCCTAACATGGGAAAGGAAATAATCAAGTCCAAGAAGCACAGAGAGTCCCATACATGATAAATCCAAGGAGAAACATGCCAAGACACATATTAATCAAACTATCAAAAATTAAATACAAAGAAAAAATATTAAAAGCAGCAAGGGAAAAGCAACAAATCACATAAAAGGGAATCCCCATAAGGTGAATAGCTGATCTTTCAGCAGAAACTCTGCAAGCCAGAAGGGAGTGGTAGGCCATAAAGTGATGAAAGGGAAAACCTACAACCAAGATTACTCAACCCAGCAAGAATCTCATTCAGGTTCGATGGAGAAATTAAAACATTTACAGACAAGCAAAAGTTAAGAGAATTCAGCACCACCAAATCAGCTTTATAACAAATTGTAAAGGAACTTCTCTAGGCAGGAAACACAAGAGAAGGAAAAGACCTACAAAAACAAATCAAAACAATTAAGAAAATGGTAATAGGAACATACATATGGATAATTACCTTAAATGTAAATGGATTAAATGCTCCAAACAAAAACATAGACTGGATGAATGGATACAAAAATAAGACCCGTATATATGCTGTCTACAAGAGACCCACTTCAGATCTAGGGACACATACAGATGGAAAGTGAGGGGATGGAAAAAGATATTCCATGCAAATGGAAATCAAAAGAAAGCTGGAATAGCAGTTCTCATGTCAGACACAATGGACTTTAAAATAAAGACTATTACAAAAGACAAAGAAGGACACTACATAATGATCAAGGGATCAATCCAACAGAAGAAATAACAATTGTGAATATTTATGCACCCAACATAGGAGCACCTCAATACATAAGGCAAATGCTAAAAGCCATAAAAGGGGAAATCAACATTAACACAATAATAGTAGGGGTCTTTAATACCCCACTTTCACCAATGGACAGATTATCAAAAATGAAAATAAATAAGGAAACACAATCTTTAAATGACACATTAGACAAGATGGACTTAGTTGATATTTATAGGACATTCCATTCAAAAATGAGAATACACTTTCTTCTCAAGTGCTCATGGAACATTCTGCAGGATAGATTATATCTTGGGTCACAGATCAAGCCTTGGTAATTTAAGAAAATTGAACTTGTATCAAGTATCTTTTTTTTTTTTTGCGGTACACGGGCCTTTGACTGTTGTGGCCTCTCCTGTTGCAGAGCACAGGCTCTGGACCTGCAGGCTCAGTGGCCGTGGCTCACGGGCCCAGCCGCTGTGTGGCATGTGGAATCCTCCCGGACCGGGACACAAACCCACGTCCCCTGCATCGGCAGGCGGACTCTCAACCACTGTGCCACCAGGGAAGCCCAGTATCAAGTATCTTTTCTGACCACAATGCTCTGAGACTAGATATCAATTACAGGAAAAAATCTGTAAAAAATACAAACGCATGGAGACTAAACAGTACACTACTAAATAACCAAGAGATCACGGAAGAAATCAAAGAGGAAATCAAAAAGTACCTAGAAACAAATGACAATGAAAACATGACGACCCAAAACCTATGGGATGCAGCAAAAGCAGTTCTAAGGTTTATAGCAATCCAATCCTACCCCAAGACACAAGAAACTTCTCAAATAAACAACGTAACCCTACACCTAAAGCAATTAGAGAAAGAAGAACAAAAATCCCCCAAAGTTAGTAGAAGGAAAGAAATCATAAAGACCAGATCAGAAATAAATGAAAGAAATGAAGGAAACGATAGCAAAGATCAATAAAACTAAAAGCAGGTTCTTTGAGAAGATAAACAAAATTGATAAACCATTAGCCAGACTCATCAAGAAAAAAATGGAGAAGACTCAAATCAATAGAATTAGAAATGTAAAAGGTGAAGTAATAACTGACACTGCAGAAATACAAAGGATCATGAGAGATTACTACAGGCAACTACAGGCCAATAAAATGGACAACCTGGAAGAAATGGACAAATTCTTAGAAAAGCACAACCTTCCGAGACTGAACCAGGAAAAAACAGAAAATGTAAACAGACCAATCACAAGCACTGCAATTGAGACTGTGATTAGAAATCTTCCAACAGACAAAAGCCCAGGACCAGATGGCTTTACACGAAAATTCTATCAAACATTTAGAAAAGAGCTAACACCCATTCTTCTCAAACTCTTCCAAAATATAGCAGAGGGAGGAACACTCCCAAACTTATTCTACGAGGCCACCATCACCCTGATACCAAAACCAGACAAGGATGTCACAAAGAAAGAAAACTACATGCCAATATCACTGATGAACATAGATGCAGAAATCTTCAACAAAATGCTAGCAAACAGAATCCAGCAGCACATTAAAAGGATCATACACCATGATCAAGTGGGGTTTATCCCAGGAATGCAAGGATTCTTCAATATACGGAAATCAATCAATTTGTTACACCATATTAACAAATTGAAGGATAAAATCCATATGATCATCTCAATAGATGCAGAAAAAGCTTTTGACAAAATTCAACACCGATTCATGATAAAAACTCTCCCAAAAGTAGGCATAGAGGGAACTTCCCTCAACATAATAAAGGCCATATATGACAGACTCACAGCCAACATCATTCTCAATGGTGAAAAAGTGAAACCATTTCCTCTAAGATCAGGAACAAGACAAGGTTGCCCACTCTCACCACTGTTATTTAATATAGTTTTGGAAGTTTTAGCCAAGGCAATCAGAGAAGAAAAAGAAATAAAAGGAATCCAAGTCGGAAAAGAAAAAGTAAAACTGTCACTGTTTGCAGATGACATGATAGTATATATAGAGAATCCTAAAGATGCTACCAGAAAGCTAGAGCCAATCAATGCATCTGCTAAAGTAGCAGGATACAAAATTAATGCACAGAAATCTCTTGCATTCTTATACACTAATGATGAAAAATCTGAAAGAGAAGTTACGGAAACACTTCAATTTACCATTGCAATCAAAAGAACAAAATAGGTATAAACCTACCTAAGGAGACAAAAGACCTGTACTCAGAAAACTATAAGATACTGATGAAAGAAATTAAAGACAATACAAACAGATGGAGAGATATACCATGTTCTTGGATTGGAAGAGTCAACATTGTGAAAATGACTATACTACCAAAAGCAATCTACAGATTCAGTGCAATTCCTATTAAGCCACCAATGGCATTTTTCACAGAACTAGAACAAAAATTTTCACAATTTGTATGGAAACACAAAAGACCCCAAATAGCCAAAGCAATCTTGAGAAAGAAAAACAGAGCTGGAGGAATGAGGCTCCCAGACTTCAGACTATACTACAAAGCTACAGTAATCAAGACAGTATTGTACTGGCACAAAAACAGAAATATAGATCAATGGAACAGGATAGAAAGCCCAGAGATAAACCCATGCACCTATGGTCACTGTATCTTTGATAAAGGATGCAAGAATATACAATGGAGAAAAGATAGCCTTTTAAATAAATGGTGCTGGGAAAACTGGACAGCTACATGTAAAAGAATGAAATTAGAGCACTTCCTAACACTGTATAGAAAAATAAGCTCAAAATGGATTAAAGACCTAAATGTAAGGCCAGAAACTATCAAACTTTTAGAGGAAAACATAGGCAGAACACTCTATGACACAAATCACAGCAAGATCCTTTTTGACCCACCTCCTAGAGAAATGGAAATAAAAACAAAAATAAACAAATGGGACCTAATGAAACTTCAAAGCTTTTGCACAGCAAAGGAAACCATAAACAAGACAAAAAGACAGCCCTCAGATGGGAGAAAATATTTGCTAACCAATTAAGTGACAAAGGATTAATCTCCCAAATATACAAGCAGCTCATGCAGCCCATATCAAAAAAACAAACAACCCAATCCAAAAATGGGCAGAAGCCCTAAATAGACATTTCTTCAAAGATGATATACAGATTGCCAACAAACAATGGAAGGATGCTCAACATCACTAATCGTTAGAGAAATGCAAATCAAAATTGCAATGAGGTATCACCTCATACCGGTCAGAATGGCCATCATCAATAAATCTGCAAACAATAAATGCTGGAGAGGGTGCGGAGAAAAGGGAACCCTCTTGCACTGTTGGTGGGAATGTAAATTGATTCAGCCACTATGGAGAACAGTATGGAGGTTCCTTAAAAAGCTAAGAATAGAACTACCATATGACTCAGCAATCCCACTACTGGGTATATACCCTGAGAAAACCATGATTCAAAAAGAGACATGTACCACAATATTCACTGCAGCACTGTTTACAATAGCCAGGACATGGAAACAACCTAAGTGTCCATCAACAGATGAATGGATGAAGAAGTTGTGGCACATATATACAGTGGAATATTACTCAGCCTTAAAAAATGAAATTGATTTATTTGTAGTGAGGTGGATGGACCTAGAGTCTGTTATACAGCGTGAAGTAAGTCAGAGAAAAACAAATATCATATGCTAAAACATATATATGGAATCTAAAAAAAATAAAAGAGGTTCTGAGGAACCTAGGGATAGGACAGGAATAAAGACACAGACGTAGGGAATGGACTTGAGGATACGGGGAGGGGGAAGGGTAAGCTGGGACAAAGAGAGTGGCATGGACATATATACACTACCAAATGTAAGATAGCTAGCTAGTGGGAAGCAGCCGCATAGCACAGGGAGATCAGCTTGGTGCTTTGTGACCACCTAGAGGGGAAGGGTAGAGAGGGTGGGAGGGAGGTGCAGGAGGGAGGGGATATGGGGATATATGTGTACATATAGCTTACTCATTTTGTTATACAGCAGAAACTAACACAACATTGTAAAGCAATTATACCCTAATAAAGATGTTTAAAAATAAAAAAGTTCATGTACTTTTCACTATAGCATGTCTTCAGTGGGAGTGTAACAGTAATTGTGAGTCAGACAGGTTTATACCTTGTCCTGGATCTGCCACTCAAAACCCCTGTGTTCTCAGGGAACTTGTTTTACTACTCGAGCCTAGGTTTCTTCATCTGTAAAAGAGCAATAGGTACCCCACAGGAATGTTGTATGTATTAAATTAGAAAGCATATAGTAAGTGACAGTAAATAATAGCTGTCCATATTTTTGTCTTCTGGTGCATTCCATCTCCCAAGGAGATGCTGTTCCTCCCTTTCCAGGCCAGCAGGGGGCAGTAGAGACCATAAAGGATAGGACCAAACCAGGGCTCTAGCCTTAAACAGGCCCCAACTCGTGTCCACCTAGCAGTCTAGGCAACCCTGTGTCAGATCAAGTTAGTGGTCTTCGATTCTGGCCCTTAGAGGGAAAAAGAAGGAACAAAGCCCCGTTGTTATACACAATAAATAGACCAAACCACCACAGCAGTCATAATCCCTAGCATTTGCATAGGACCCAGAATAGATGGTTTTATATTCTACATGAAGCCATTCACAGTTGGCCTGTGTTAGCAGTTTCATTAACCTCATGAAGACATTAATATCATTAGGAAAACAGAAGAATACCTCCAACTCCTCCATTTGACCCAATTAGCAGAGCACTGCAGCACAAAGGGGGTCCACGCCATGCCTGTCTGTGCTCGTGCCCACAGCCGTTGTGTTCCCCGGTAGATTACCACCCATTGGAGTCATTAAATTAGCCTCATTTGTGATATGGAGGCATCCTTCCCAAAATAGGTCGCTTTCAAGAAAAGAATATTGGTAAATGATAATGATGATAAATTAACACAAGATGATACAGTAAATGCAAGACAGACTGGACCAAACATTGATAGATGGAGTGGGGGTGCTGTATCTCAGTTGCTTTGAAATGTTATTTATTCTTTCTTCATTTCTTATGACAACCCCATGAGATCCTTATTATTTTTATTTTTACTCTGGCTTCTCTGGCTTGCTCCCACTTGCTGTCAGGAGCCCCTGCAAAGTCCTCTATGTTTTTCTGGTAGTTCTCCAAGGTGTTAGTGGGGTGGGGTGTCCCACATGCTCCGTGAACAATTACAGCTGGTTTCCACATGGTATGTGCCGTGTTATTCCCCTTTCTTCTGCTCTCGTATCCCCATATGCCAGAGTGAGTTACTCCCACCGGCCACAGTTCCCTCTGCTCTGTGACATGGCTCCTTGCTGCTGGTTATTACTGTGGGTGCTCTCCAGCTCTGGAGGTGCCATACTGTGGTGTTTATGTTCAAGTGTGTATGTGAAAGTGGTACCTCATTCTTTTTTAAAAAAAATCACGTCCTACTACACATTGTCAACATGGTACCAAGAGGCCCCTGGATCCTTTATGAAAACAGACATCTTTTGGTCCATCCTGCCAATTTCTTATCCTTCCAGATTGAGCTTAGGTGGCCTGTTTTCCAGGAAGTCTTCCCCAAATCCCAGGTTGCTCTGTGAGCATCCCCCACCTCTCTGATCCCAAAGCACCTTGCTTACCACTGTCTCAGCACTAATACATCCACCAAAGCCTAGCGGCACAGATGACATGTGACTCCTTATTCACTTTTCTGTCCCCAGCACCTGGAACAGTGCCTGGTCCATGCTTATGGAGTGAACCTAATCTCCTCTTTGGTTTTGCTCCTGGTCTTGTTCCCACCACCCTTTTAACTTTCTCTAATCAGCTCTCTTGCCTCCCTTCTTTGGCATCATACCTTGAGAGCCTCTTTTTCCCTAGGCTTCTGGATTAGTGGTCTGATGTTCAATGGTCCAGTGGGTTTTTATTTATTTATTTATCTTTCTGTCTATTTATTTATTGCTGTGTTGGTTCTTCATTGCTGCATGTGGATTTTCTCTAGTTGCAGCAAGTAGGGGCTACTCTTCGTTGCAGTGTGCGGGCTTCTCATTGTGGTGGTTTCTCTTGTTGCAGAGCACGGGCTCTAGGCTCTCAGGCTTCAGTAGTTGCGGCGTGTGGGCTCAGTAGTTGTGGCACACGGACTTAGTTGTTCCATGGCATATGGGATCTTCCCGGACCAGGGCTTGAACCATGTCCCCTGCATTGGCAGGTGGATTCTTAACCACTGTGCCGCCAGGGAAGTCCTGGTCTACCAGGTTATGAACCAATACTTTCTTTTCTTTTCTTTTTTTTTTTTCATGGTACACGGGCCTTACACTGTTGTGGCCTCTCCCTTTGCGGAGCACAGGCTCCGGACGCGCAGGCTCAGTGGCCATGGCTCACGGGCCCAGCCGCTCCGCGGCATGTGGGATCTTCCCGGACTGGGGCACGAACCCGTGTCCCCTGCATTGGCAGGCGGTCTCTCAACCACTGCGCCACCAGGGAAGCCCCCAATACTTTCTTTTGATGTTGCATTAGTTCCCTGAGGCTGCTGTAACAAAGCACAACAAACTCAGTGGCTGAAACACCAGAAATTTATTATCTCACAGTCTGGAGGCTAGAAGTCAGAAATCAAAGTTCAGTAGGGTAGGTTCCTTCTGAGGGCTCTGAGGGAGAATGTGTTCCATGCCACTCTCCTAGCTTCCAGCCTCAGGCATTCCATCGTTTGTAGATGGTGTTTTCTCTGTCTTCACATCATCTTCCGTTTGTAAACGTTAGTCTCTGTGTCCAAATTTCCCCTTTTTAGAAGGACACCAGTCATATTGTATTAGCCCCTTCCTTCCCTCAATGACTTTGTCTTAACTTGATCATCTGCAACTATTCAATACTTTCCATGAGGTCACATTCACAGGTACTGGAGGTTAGGACTTCAATGTCATTTTTGGAGACACAATTCACCCATAATGGATGCCTCATCTGCTAACACCTCGAGAGTAGATAGCACCATAGCTCCCCTAGGTTTGGCCAAAGCTTCCCATAGCAGCTTCTCTTTTCCATGAGGCAGTTCACACAGTGTCTCATAGTTGCTAGCTCGCTTTCCTTTTCTACCTTCTCAAGGAGAGCACAGAGCTCAGACTAGCACCTGTTTCTTATTTTTCACTCTTAAAGTGAACTGGGCATTTATTTTGGGAGGTGAAAAAAATTGCCCATGCTAATCAGCATTGGCACCCAGCCAGTTAAACTTAGTAATATCTTGTGCTGTTCAGGGTGTCTGCCCTTATAGCCCATTTGTGGGACGACAGTGTATTATTAATGGTAATGTTACAGCAGCCAAATATTCCAAAGTTTATATAGTTTGCTACCTCTGAATGGATTGGGAATCCTCTGAATAATCCCACTGAGGCAGGGTAATCTTAGGAACTATTTTAACAGCAGTGAATCCATCAGAGAAAGCTTGTTTGGCACAATCCACGAGGATCACCTCTAGAGAGACAACAAAATCAAAAACAGCAGAAAGAACTGAGTGGGGGAAATGAAACCAGCAGAGGATTTAGCCAATTTCCATTTTAAGTTTGAATTCCTGGTTTAATCTTGGTTATTGTTCTTAAAGTTGCCTGCATTGCTTTCCTTTCATTGTGATGTTCAGTTTATGAACCATCCTTCCATTTCCTGTTCACTCTCTCTGGCCTTTACTCCCTGGAATCATGATCACTAGAAAAGTTACAGCAGAGGTAGGAGCCTCTTCATAGTTGATGCAGGTGCATCCAAGTTTGGGGTTCCTTACTAAAAGTTGTGACTTTGCACTAGCGGCTCACAATCCTGGCTGCATTCCCATAGATTCTGCTGCAGTTTGTCTGGGTGGCCTGGGTGTCAGCGCTTTCAAATAACTGATCAGGTGATTCCATTGTGTAGCCAGTGTTGAGAACCACTGACTTACACCTATGTGGTTTGTTTGATTTGAAAGACAGAAGGGCAAAGTTAGGGGACTCTTTGGAGTGTAATGTCTGCCTGAATCCCTTGAGGCCACATCTTCCCCTGGGCAGCTCCTATCCGCAGTTAGGTACCTTGAGGCACAATCCCACCCCAGCCCCTGATGGCGGCCATGGCCGTGAGAAACCATGCAGCTCCATGAGAGTTGCTTAGTGCCCACAGCTCTGAATCCATCTGGTAGTTTGATTCCCTAGACATTGGGTTTTCAGTTCCTGGTGAAATTGCCTTCTACTTCATGTCCTTTTGGCTGCCTTGGTAAGTCACGTGACCACTTTAAGCCTTTTTCCTTATCTGGAAAGCAGAAACAATTGGCCTCTTCCCTTGTATTGTTGTAAAATGAGTACAAATATCCTTGCAGGAATTGCTTGAAACTGTCATCTTCCATTCCCATCAACAGACCTCTGTGAGCCTGGTTTTTCTGCTATGAAAATATAGAAACAGTTTAGGTATACATACCCCCTCGATTATTGTCAGTCCAGTCTAGACTAGATAACAAGGAAGCCAGTTCATTTGTTTCAATAAAGTGTTTAAATGTTGACGTACACTGAGTTGGCCTAAAGGTTGCAAGTAGGATTTTAATAAGGAGAATCTCTATTTCATGAGGATTAATGAGATGATGCATGTGACTGTACCAAGCACAGTGTCTGATGTTGAACAGGTGCTTGTTGCATGTGTGTTATTCATTTATTAACTTCTGGACCAAGAGTCTCGGTGGGTATGGCTTCCACACAACATGCTGGGATCCTTGAATATGTCAGTGAAGGGGTATGACCCATTTCACTGATAGTGGGTAACAGTATGTTCTCATCTTTTATTTTCCTGGTAACTGCTTAAGAATGCATATGCTCAAAAAAAAAAAAAAAAAGAATGCATATGCTCTGTTAGCAGGAAGTGCAGAGTTTCTACTGATCTTTATTATTTAAACATATTTTTCTATTTATGAAAAAGTGTTAAAAAGTATCCACTTCCATTAATGGATGAATGGATAAAAAAGTGGTACATATATAGTGGAATATTATTCAGCCTGAAAAAGGAAGGAAATTCTAGCATATGCTGTAACATGGATGAACACTGAAAACGTTATGCTAAGGACAAATATTGTGTAAGTCCACTTACATGAGGTATTTAGAGGAGACAGAAAGTAGAATAGTGGTTACCAGGAGTTGAGGGGAGTGGGGAAGGGAGGTTACTGTGTAGTGTGTACAGAGTTGCTATTTGGGATAATGGAAAAGTTGTGGAGATGGATGATGGTGATGATGGTTGCATAACATTGTAAATGTACTTAATGCCACTGAATTGCATGCTTAAAAATGGTTAAAATGGTAAATTTTATGTTGTGTACGATTTACCACAATAAAAAAAAAAAGAGCACCTTGCTGACTATATCCTGTGGGACAGTAGTGACTCTCTGAAAAATAAAAGTTATTTGTAGCATTCACTGATTTCTGTGGTATGAATGCTCCCCCCCATGGCTGACTTCAGGCTACTAAAATGACTTTGAACTTGGAGTTGGTGAGAGAGGAGCAACATTCTGAGCCTTTTCCTGCCTGTGGAAAATGAGGAACTCGGTATGCCTTTACTTCTTCCCTTTTCTCCCCATTTGCTGCTTTTTATTGTAAATTGTTGTAAATTCAGATTGTTAGACAATTACTATTTTTATGGTGGGCAATATATAACCTCTAAATGATAATTTGACATATGACATAATTTTGTGTGTGTATATGTTAACTGTTTAGAATATATTTCATGAACCATTTTCTTTCATAATCTCAATTTTCCCTTTCTTGAATTTTTGGTATCTTTTAGTGGTATATACTCTAGACATTTTTTTTCATGAAGAGTTCATGTGTGTTTTAATTTCAGAATATTTAAATGTCTGAAATTTCTTTTTTGCCTTTGAAGATAACTACTTGAGTAGATACGATAAACTTTTTTCCCTCAAAGTTCAGTTGATAAAGACTGTGACCAATCTGATATTTGTTCTTTGCACATCACTTTCACTTCTGATTGTATTCTTGCATATTTTCCCACTAACCTTTTTTTTTTTTTTGCGGTACACGGGCCTCTCACTGTTGTGGCCCCTCCCGCTGCAAAGCACAGGCTCCGGACGCAAGGGCTCAGCGGCCCTGGCTCATGGGCCCAGCCGCTCCGCGGCATGTGGGATCCTCCCAGACCGGGGCACGAACCCGCGTCCCCTGCATCGGCAGGCGGACTCTCAACCACTGCGCCATCAGGGAAGCCCTTTCCCACTAATCTTGAAGTTCAAAATTTTATCTAGATTATGTCTAAATGATTTTGCCTGGTACTCCTTCAGGCTTTGGGATTTGCAAAATCAATTCTTCATCTTAAGACATTTGCTTCTAATTTTAAAGAGTTATTTCTTTCTCTCTCTCTTTGTTTTTACATCTGACATTACTTTGTAGATACAATCCTAATCTCCGCATGTATCTTATCTTTTCTTTCATTAAATTAGCCTGTTAGCCAATTTCTTTTCTATTTGTGGGAGAATATTTTGAGCTTGACGTCTGTATAATCCCGATGACATTTTTAGAAGGGTCCAATCAGCTGTTCACTGTATCCATGGTAGTGTTTTCACTACCATGTTGTTTTTTTTCTGATGCCAGGCTACTGTGACTTCTTGATAGTCTGTTGTGGTTTCATCTATGTGTGCTTTTTTTCTTTACTCTTCTTTTGAGATCATGTATTGGTAAATGTCTAAAATCCTCTCCTGTTCTTTGTGGTCACATATTTCAAAGGGGTGCTCTTGTTCTGATTCCCCAGGTTGTTCCTTTTCATTTGATTTGCTTTATTGCATTACATGTTTGGTGACATTCCTCCCCCCCCCCCCCCGGTCT
>NW_020185326.1:2186931-2275838 GCF_003031525.2 Neophocaena asiaeorientalis asiaeorientalis | reverse complement strand
CCCCCCGCCGGTTTCTATATCTTACAGAGGAATGTCAATACCTGTCTTCTACTCATAGTTGAAATGGATCTGATGGAACATGGATCCATGTTTGAATATTTCAGGCACAGATAAAGAAGAAAGAAGAAAGGAACAGGTTAGGTGGTCTGAAGCTTTGAGCTGCCAGCTAGTCTAGAGATCTAGCATCTTAGTAGGGAGATAGTGGGAGCTAGAACCAGCGTTTATTTCCATGTTGGTTGTGGCAGTCAGATTTCCACAAGGGCAGTGTCACTTTTCCTGGTGTGTCAGGGTTGCTCTCAAAATGAGCTCACTATGGCAGTGCCCCTGTCTGTGGTCAAGCATGGCAGTCTTCCCTAGATGGGAGCTAGGAGTAAGCCCCTCCTGAGGCCCTTGCCCGATGTGGTCTCTAGCATCCATGCTTTTTCCAAGGGCTCAAGTGGGAATTCATTATGACATGTGATGGCCCACAACCATCTTTGCCTCCCTCAATTGCTTTTCCCTTTCAATGGGTTCTACTGAGTTCTCTTCCACTTACTTCGTATGTAAATTTGTCCAACACATGGGAGAAGTCATGGGAATGGTCAGCCCTTCCTTCCATCTAGTTCCTTTAGCAGAGTAGTTTGAAATATCTCAGTGTTTTTTGTGTGATGATGTCACACATTTTTCCGTACTAAATTTTTTTTTTATAATCTAAATTGGCACCAGGAATGAGACATGCCCAGATTTTCACCTTATCTGGAAATCTAACATAGAAGATAATAAACTAAATGTCTGGGTTCAGAAGGTAGGCACTCTGTGTGTTGAGAGATGCATGTTTCCCGCCAGCACAGCTTCTTCAATAGGCTAACGTTGACCCCTCTTCAAGCTGGGCTGTGTGGATCCTGCCTTTGCATCAGCATAACCAGTATAACTTACTTTTTAATTCAGGATACAAATATGGTCATATCATCCTAATTTTGTTAAGTTTATTGGATAAGACTTCACGTATTCTAGTAGGAGGATGTCCAGTGTTTGCCTTGAGGGCTATACTCCCATGTAAAAGTTTACGAGAACTCTGAAGGTTTACTTTGTCCAAATTGGAGAAAGGATTATTTCTCCTTCTAATGCCAGAATCAGAGGGAAGTGGGAAGTCTGATATTCATTTGATATTAACTCGTGGCACTGCTGTTGAAGCTGGGTCCTATAGTGCCCATGGATGCCGATGTTTCCCTTTGCAATATAATAATGTTCCAGGTACTGGTATAAAACACTATGGTCGTTCATGACTGGGCTCCAAGATCACTGTTACCTTACTCTACACTCAGAGGTCTTCTAAACACAACATTGTGCAAGAATGGCTGGGTCCTCAGAGACTTCCGTTATCAGTGTACATTGTGCCATTACCAGGCCTCCTGGCTTACAGATTTCAGGCTTGTCAAGACTAGATCGCTAACCTAGACTACCCCTTCCCACAGGTAATTTTATTCCAGAGGGCTTGTCTTTCTTTCCTATGGGCCTTATTCTGGACTACCCTGGTCTGCCCCCATGGGTCTTCCTGACTTTGAGTCAGGGAGCAGGGTTTGGGGGATTAGACCATCCTCTCTTGGAATATGCAATATGCAAATTGGTCCACCTTTCCACCCAGAGACCAGCCCTGGTTGCCAACAGATATTTTGAGGGGTCTGACTTGGTAAAGCACAAATGTTTATATTATATTCTTCTGCCAGAGCAAAGGTGCAGGCTCATCATAAGAGAGACTACTCAAATGATTCTTTGAAGAACAGATGTCTAGTTCAAAGTGCCATACTGCTTCTGCCAATATTTAGAAGCAGTGACTTTCAGTGACAGTACTTCAGTGCAGACTGTGAATATGAAAGCAAATGCAATCCCTGTTTCTCTTGGTATTATTCCATAATTCTGTTTATTTGGTAAGATAGCATGACTAATGAGGATATAAAGAGTCACAGAATCAGAAAAGGCAAACAGGTAAGTGGTAGAGCCAGAATTTGATTCCATCTCCTTGACTGTAAAGCCAGTGTCTGGTCAGTCAATCAACAGTCATTATTGGGCATCTGCCATGTACCAGACATGTGCTTGGTAGGTGCTGGGGATACAAGGATAAGTAAGGCATGGTCCTGGTGAGGGACTTAAACAACAAGAAAGGTTTAAGTGCAGCCGTAGAGATATGAACAGGGTGTTGTAGGAGCATGTGAGAAAGGGCACTGGAGGGATTGTTTCCTGGAGAAGGAGATGTCTAAGCTGACTCTGGCAGGAAGAACTGGGGAAGGCAGGTAGAGGGAGAGAAAATAGGTTCCTTTGGTTAGCTGAAGCAGTAAATGGTGACTACAGAGCTTTCTAGTGACCAGATACACTTCTTCATATTTGGGGTAGAGAGTACCTGCTATGGTAAAGGCTTTCTAAGGGATCCCATTTTTTTCTTCCTTCTTTTCTTAAAAACAGCTTTACTGAGGTATAATTGTTGTACCCAAAAGTGTATGATTTGATGAGTTTGAACCTATGTATCCACTCTGAAACCATCACCACAAGCAAGGTAATAAACATTCCATCACCTCCAAAAGTTTTCTTGTGTCCACACCTCAACATTTATTTGGTAGTTAGAATACTTAATATGTTATCTTCCCTCGTAACAAATTTTTAAAAATTGAAGTATAATTGATTTACAATGTTGTGTTAGTTTCTGGTGTACAGCAAAGTGATTCAGATATACGTGTGCGTGTATAATTTTTTTCCATTATGGTTTATAACATAATATTGAATATAGTCCCATGTGCTATATAGTAGGTCCTTGTTGTTTATTTTATATATAGTAGTTCATATCTGTTAATCCCAAACTCCTGATTTATCCCTCTCCTAGCTTTCCCCTTTGGTAACCATAAGTTTTCTTTCTATGTCTGAGTCTGTTTCTGTTCTTTAAATAAGTTCATTTAGGGCTTCACTGGTGGCGCAGTGGTTGAGAGTCCACCTGCCGATGCAGGGGACACGGGTTCTGTGCCCTGGTCCGGGAAGATCCCACATGCCGCAGAGAGGCTGGGCCCGTGGGCCATGGCCACTGAGCCTGCGCATCCGGAGCCTGTGCTCCACAACGGGAGAGGCCACGACAGTGAGAGGCCCGCGTACCGCAAAAAAAAAAAAAGTTCATTGAAATAATATTTTAGATTCCACATATAAGTGATATCATATATTTGTCTGACTTACTTCACTTAGTATGATGATCTCTAGGTGCATCCACGTTACTGCAAATGGCATTATTTCATTCTTTTTATGGCTGAGTAATATTCCGTTGTATATATGTACCACATCTTCTTTATCCATTCATCTGTTGATGGACACTTAGGTTGCTTCCATGTCTTGGCTCTTGTAAATAGTGGTTCTGTGAACATTGGGGTGCTTGTATCTTTTCAAATTAGAGTTTTCATCTTTTCCAGATATAGGCCCAGGAGTGGGGTTGCTGGGTCATATGGCAGCTCTGTTTTTAGTTTTTTGAGGAACCTCCATACTGTTTTCCATAGTGGCTGCACCAGTTTGCATTCCCACCAACAGTGCAGGAGGGTTCCCTTTCTCCACACCCTCTCCAGCATTTGTTATTTGCGGTTAGCAGATTTTTTAAGTGCACAACACAGTGTTATTAACTGTTGGCACTATGTTGTCCAGCAGAGCTCTAGAACTTATTCGTCTTGCATAACTGAAACTTTATACCCTTTGAACATTAGCTTCCCACTTCCCCCTCCACCCAACACCTGGCAACCACCATTCTACTCTCTACTTCAATGAGTTTGATTATTTCTAGATACTTCATATAAGTGCAGTGTTTCTTTATAAGGACAAAGTTGTACTTAATGGGAATTAATTTATTGTAACAAATTACCGTTTGAACTTATGGGATAGCCTCATCTGGGTAAGACTAAAACCCAACAGTTCTGAACCCATCATTGTCTGGTTTTCATTCCCATTCTTTAAGTCCCATATGATCAAAGTTGGGATGATATATTAATAGTTGTTTTAACATATTTTTGAGCAGTGTTCATAAATGAACTAATGCTGGTTGAGTACATGCCATGTATTAGACTTTTTATATCAATGGTCTTATGAGGTATTATTATCTTTGTTTATAGTTAGAGAAACCAAGTCTCAGAGAGATTAAGTAATGTGCCAAAGGTCACTCAACCACCAAATATGTAAGCTGGAACATAAACCCAGGCCTGGCTCACTCCAAGGGAATAACCAGAGCTCTTACCACCAAACTCTCAGTTGCCGAAAGTTTGAGTTACTGGCATAGAACACAATTAATTACAAATGCATGTGTAATTAATTACACGTGCATGAAAATAGACTGGGGACATTAGGTAGGTGTGACTATAAAAACTGCTCAGTTTCAGTGGATTTCATTGTTTCCCAATATTGGCTTGAATTGGTTGTGAGCACACTGATAGAAGGTAATCAAAGAGCTGAATGAACGGGCTGTTGTAAACAGAAGCACTGGGTCCCCATCGGGCCAGCAGAGAAGTGAACGAGACCATTGTTTTTAATAGGCCAAATGCTTCTCTCTTGTTCCCTAGGAGGCAATTGGAAGAGACATGCTGATAGCTCCCCTTGGGACATTAACCGGAATCAGATTAGTGAAGTGAAGCTTAAGTTGGTCATTTTATTCCCACTTCACAAAAACAGGAAGTGAATGGTAGTGGGAGCAAAGACACATTTTCTAATTTATCAAAGATTGCAGATGGTATTAGTGTGATATTTTCATTATAGTAATTACTTTGTGGGCATAGTTAGAAAAGTATCACTTCAGATAAATTCCCATTTTTCTGCTTGGTTTCCCATGGTTCTTTTAAGGCATATCTTTTCTACTGTAATGATAATCTTAATAGCCAACACAGACATTATACCCTTGCTTAGGTTACTGATTCCCATGATCTACATTCAGTTTGTGCCATATAGGTGATAAGCAACACTGCCCTGTCTGCAGGACATGGATAGCCTTTATGAGAGCGAAGTGTGTATACCCTCATCAACTTTGGGCCCATATGTGTTGAGTGCCTTATGGTCATGACTTAATTTTCAAGACATCATTTGAAGAGTCAAAGAAGAAAAGTCAACTTATCCCATTTGTTCCTTTAATATTATTTTTCTCAAGATAAAGACAGAGAAGTTGAAATATCATAAATCAGAAAAGAAGTTCATGGGCAATGGGAAGCAGTTTGGGGATATTTGCATTTTGGGCATTTAGAAATGTTTGATGTGCATGTGTTTGGGACATCAAGTTGCAACCAGTAGCAAACCTCTAAGAATCCGTGTAAACAGAGGCCTGAGAAGAGAAACAAGACAGGCTTTTAGTGCCTCAGTGCACTGTGTATTTTTCATCATCCACTAAATTATGAATTTAATGAAGTTACTCAGATACCTATGAAGTCAAATGAGAGTTCAGTGTATTTTTTTCAATTGAATTATCCAGCTTGACTATTGGCATGTACCATATTTAATTTAATTTATTGCTGCTTATATAGTTATGGACACTCAGTATAAATGAAAACAATAAATTTGGTTGCATTTTCAAAGCAGTATCCTCACTTGGGAATATGAACAATAAATAAATGTAGCAGCTCTCAAAGGAAAGAAACTTTTTTTCATGGATATTCCAATTCATGTCATAACAGTATTTATATAACTATTTAGTTGAACAACCATTCATTTTTAGAGCTATTAGCACATTCCTGGCCTTGTGCTAGGTAGAGTCTGAGGTCCCCAAAATGAGTAAGATAGTCCCTTGCTCTCAAAAAACCTTATAGTTCTTTATTTAAAGACTGAATTATTTATCTTTAGTAAATTGAAATGTCTTAAACCTGTTAACACGGCAATGAATTAAGGTTCCGAGTGATAAACTTATTTTGTAAATAAAGGATTCTTTTTGTAAAAAGAAGAGTTATTATACATTGATCTTTTAATATCCTGTCTCTTAATGTGGGGGCCTATCTCTAATGTAGTGGCCTCTAAACAGGTGTTTCAAATGACGAGATGGGGGAACTTCAGACTTGCTGAGCTTTCAGTCTTCTGGCCACTTATCTTCCCACTTTCACCGGACCCTCCACTTCAGGGGCTGCTTCCTTTATTGGTTCTCACACAGCTCTTTCTCATCTTCCTTGATAATTTGCTCAATATGTTCCCTTTCTCCAGGATTTCTTTTCTTTGATAATACAAATCTTTCATTGGTTTTAATGTTTAGTTCATTTCCTCTTCCTCCTTAAAGCTTTCCCTACCCTTATCCAGAACTCTTTATTTTATTCATTGAATTTTGGGAGCTATCAATACGTCAGACTGATTTAGCACTTGGTCAATATCTAGTGTTTTAATAATATTAATGAGGACAAAAACAAGAACAACTTTTACTAAGTGTTTACTGGGAACCAATGTTACAACCACCTAACATGTAGGTACTATTATTATCTTCATTTTTATAGATGGGAACATTGAAGCCCAGAGGACTTTAGTAATGTAATCAAGGTCACCCAGCTGGGAAGGGGTGGAGCTGGGAATCAAACCTAGACTGTTTAACTCCCAAGTCTGAGCTCTTATCCACTGGCATTTCTCAGTGTGTGGTCTCCTAACCATGGGCATTGATTAGAAACACCTATGTGGGTGCTGTTAAAAATGCAGATTTCTAAACTCACCCCAGATCTTAGAATCCATGGGTCTAGGTGTGGAGCCTGGGAATGTGAATGGTTAACAAGCTTTCTGAGTGATTCTTACAAATTGTACTTTGAGAATCACTGCACACTTTGCTGGGTTATCATTTTTGTATTTACCTCTATAATCAGACTGTAAACTTTTTGAGATCAGAGACTATGTTAACTACTACCTTCTGAATCCCAAAGTCTACAGTAGACATCTAGACACTTATTATGTGCTTACTCAATACTTGCATTTTTGATGTAGGCAGCAAAATTAAATGTATGCATATAACATTCAATATGATAGAACTTCCCATTAAAGCATCTGGTAATAATTGAAGGCCCCACAGAATTAGGACCAAATCTCATGAATACTTCTCTAGGTTCTGACACTGACTCACTGCATCTTTATTTCCTGCTTCAGTTTGCCTGCCTTTAAAATTGAGGCAATTTTAATAACAAACAAACAGAGATATGGGTGGGAGTTAATGATTGTAATTAGAATATAGTATTTTTTTTCACTGTATCATTTTTTATTTTGTTTTGTTTGTTATGCTTTCTTTTTTTTTAACATCTTTATTGGGGTATAATTGCTTTACAATGGTGTGTTAGTTTCTGCTTTATAACAAAGTGAACCAGCTATACATATACATACATCCCCATATCTCCTCCCTCTTGCGTCTCCTGCCCACCCTCCCTATCCCACCCCTCTAGGTGGTCACAAAGCACTGAGCTGATCTTCCTGTGCTATGCAGCTGCTTCCCATTAGCTATCGATTTTACATTTGGTAGTATATGTAAGTCCATGCCACTCTTTCACTTTGTCCCAACTTACCCTTCCCCCTCCGCGTCCTCAAGTCCATTCTGTACGTCTGTGTCTTTATTCCTGTCGTGCCCCTAGGTTCTACAGAACCTTTTTTTTTTTTTTTTTTAGTTTTGTTCTAGTTCTGTGAAAAATGCCAGTGGTAGTTTGATAGGGATTACATTGAATCTGTAGATTGCTTTGGGTCGTGTAGTCATTTTCACAGTGTTGATTCTTCCAATCCAATAACATGGTATATCTCTCCATCTGTTTGTATCATCTTTAATTTCTTTCATCAGTGTCTTATAGTTTTCTGCATACAGGTCTTTTGTCTCCTTAGGTAGGTTTATTCCTAGGCATTTTATTCTTTTTGTTGCAGTGGTAAATGGGAGTGTTTCCTTAATTTCCCTTTCAGATTTTTCATAATTAGTGTATAGGAATGCAAGAGATTTCTGTGCATTAATTTTGTATCCTGCAACTTTACCAAATTCATTGATTTCTGGTAGCAACTTTAGGATTCTCTGTGTACAGTATCGTGTCATCTGCGAACAGTGACAGGTTTACTTCTTCTTTTCCGATTTGGATTCATTTTATTTCTTTTTCTTCTCTGATTTTTCTAACTGAAATTTCCAAAACTATGTTGAATAATAGTGGTGAGAGTGGGCAACCTTGTCTTGTTTCTGATCTTAGAGGAAATGGTTTCAGTTTTTCACCATTGAGAACGATGTTGGCTGTGGGTTTGTCGTATATGACCCTTATTATGATGAGGTAAGTTCCCTCTATGCCTACTTTCTGGAGGGTTTTTATCATAAATGGATGTTGAATTTTGTTGAAAGCGTTTTCTGCATCTATTGAGATGATCATATGGTTTTTCTCTTCAGTTTGTTGATATGGTTTATCACATTGATTGATTTGCGTATATTGAAGAATCCTTGCATTCCTGGAATAAACCCCACTTGATCATGGTGTATGATCCTTTTATCGTGCTGTTGGGTATTTTGTTGAGGATTTCTGCATCTATGTTCACCAGTGATATTGGCCTGTAGTTTTCTTTCTTTGTGACATCTTTGTCTGGTTTTGGTCTCAGGGTGATGGTGGCCTCGTAGAATGAGTTTGGGTTTGTTTGTTGCAAGATTTTTAATCACAGTTTCAATTTCAGTGCTTGTGATTGGTCTGTTTATATTTTCTATTTCTTCCTGGTTCAGTCTTGGAGGTTGTGCCTTTCTAAGAATTTGTCCAGTTCTTCCAGGTTGTCCATTTTATTGGCATAGAGTTGCCTGTTGTAGTCTAAAGCAAATCCTTTGTATTTGTGCAGTGTCAGTTGTTACTTCTCCTCTTTCCTTTCTAATTCTGTGGATTTGAGTCTTCTCCATTTTTTTCTTGATGAGTTTGGCTAATGGTTTATCAATTTTGTTTATCTTCTCAAAGAACCAGTTTTTAGTTTTGTTGATCTTTGCTATTGTTTCCTTCATATCTTTTTCATTTATTTCTGATGTGATCTTTATGATATCTTTCCTTGCTTTAGGTGTAAGGTTGTGTTGTTTATTTGAGATGTTTCTTGTTTCTTGAGGTAGGATTGTATACTATAAACTTCCCTATTAGAAATGCTTTTGCTGCATCCCATAGGTTTTGGGTTGTCGTGTCTCATTGTCATTTGTCTCTAGGTATCTTTTGATTTTCTCTTTGATTTCTTCTATGATCTTGGTTATTTAGTAGTGTATTGTTTAGTCTCCATGTGTTTGTATTTTTTACAGATTTTCCCCTGTAATTGATATCTAGTCTCATAGGATTGTGGTTGGAAAAGACACTTGATACAATTTCAATTTTCTTAAATTTACCAAGGGTTGATTTGTGACCCAAGGTATGATCTATCCTGGAGAATGTTCCATAAACAATTGAGAAGAAAGTGTATTCTGTTGGTTTTGGATGGAATCCTATATATATCAGTTAAGTCCATCTTGTTTAATGTATCATTTAAAGCTTGTGTTTCCTTATATGTTTTCATTTTAGATGATCTCTCCATTGGTGAAAGTGGGGTGTTAAAGTCCCCTACTATGATTGTGTTACTGTCCATTTCCCCTTTTATGGCTGTTAGTATTTGCCTTATGTATTGAGGTGCTCCTATGTTGGGTGCATAAATATTTACAATTGTTGTATTTTCTTTTTGGCTTGATCCCTTGATCATTATGTAGTGTCCTTCCTTGTCTCTTGTAATTGTCTTTATTTTAAAGTCTATTTTGGCTGATATGAGAATTGCTATTCCATATTTCTTTTCATTTCCATTTGCATGGAATATCTTTTTGCATCCCCTCACTTTCAGTTTGAATGTGTCCCTAGGTCTGAAGTGGGTCTCTTGTAGACAGCATATATATTGGTCTTGTTTTTGTGTCCATTCAGCCAGTTTACGTCTTTCGGTTGGAGCATTTAATCCATTTACGGTAATTTAAGGTAATTATCGATATGTATGTTCCTATTACCATTTTCTTAATTGTTTTGTTATCGTAGATCTTTTCCATCTCTTGTGTTTCCTGCCTAGAGACATTCCTTTAGCATTTGTTGTAAAGCTGGTTTGGTGGTGCTGAATTCTCTTAATTTTTGCTTGTCTGTAAAGGTTTTAGTTTCTCTGTTGAATCTGAATGAGATCCTGGCTGGGTAGAATAATCTTGATTGTAGGTTTTTCCCTTTCATCACTTTAAATATGTCTTGCCACTCCCTTTTGGCTTGCAGAGTTTCTGCTCAAAGATAAGCTGTTAACCTTATGGGGATTCCCTTGTATGTTATTTGTTTTTTTTCCCTTGCTGCTTTTAATATTTTTTCTTTGTATTTAATTTTTGATAGTTTGATTAATATGTGTCTTGGTGTGTTTCTCCTTGTATTTATCCTGTATGGGACTCTCTGTGCTTCCTGGCCTTGATTGACTATTTTCTTTCCCACGTTAGGGCAGTTTTCAGCTATAACCTCTTCAAATATTTTCCCAGTCCCTTTCTTTCTCTCTTCTTCTTCTGGGACCCCTATAATTTGAATGTTGGTGCATTTAATGTTGTCCCAGAGGGCTCTGGGACTGTCCTCAATTCTTTTCATTCTGTTTTCTTTATTCTGCTCTGCAGTAGTTATTTCCACTGTTTTATCTTCCAGGTCACTTATCCGTTCTTCTGCCTCAGTTATTCTGCTATTGATTCCTTCTAGAGAAGTTTTAATTTCATTTATTGTTTTGTTCTTCATTGTTTGTTTGCTCTTTAGTTCTTCTAGGTCCTTGTTAAATGTTTCTTGTATTTCTCCATTCTATTTCCAAGATTTTAGATCATCTTTACTATCATTATTCTGAATTCTTTTTCAGGTAGACTGCCTATTTCCTCTTCATTTGTTACGTCTGGTGGGTTTTTACCTTGCTCCTTCATCTGCTGTGTATTTCTCTGTCTTCTCATTTTGCTTAACGTACTGCGTTTGGGGTCTCCTTTTTGCAGGCTGCAGGTTCATAGTTCCCGTTGTTTTTGGTGTCTGCCCCCAGTGGGTGAGATTGGTTCAGTGGGTTGTGTAGGCTTCCTGGTGTAGGGGACTGGTGCCTGTGTTCTAGTGGATGAGGCTGAATCTTGTCTTTCTGGTGGGCAGGACCGCGTCCAGTGGTGTGTTTTGGGGTATCTGTGACCTTGTTATGATTTTAGGCAGCCTCTCTGCTAATGGGTGGTGTTGTGTTCCTGTCTTGCTAGTTGTTTGGCATAGGGTTGCAGCACTGTAGCTTGCTGGTTGTTGAGTGGAGCTGGGTCTTAGTGTTGAGATGGAGGTCTCTGCGAGAGCTTTTGCCATTTGATATTACGTGGAACTGGGAGGTCTCTGGTGGACCAAAGTCCTAACCTTGGCCTCCCACCTCAGAGGCACAGGCCTGACATCCGGCTGGAGCACCAAGACCCTGTCAGCTACACAGCTCAGAAGAAAAGGGAGAAAAAGGAAAGAAAATAAAGAAGGAGAAATAGTTATTAAAATAAAAAATTTAAAAAATCATTAAAAATAAAAATGTTTAAAAGTAATAAAAAAAAAAGAAGAAAGAAAGAGGGAGCAACCAAACCAAAAAACACATCCACCAATGGTAATAAGGGCTAAAAACTATACTAAAAAAAACCCCAAAATGGACAGACAGAACCCTCATACAAATGGTAAAAGCAAAGCTATACAGACAAAATCACACAAAGAAGCATACGCATACACAGTCACAAAAAGAGAAAACGGAAAAAAGAAATATATATCTATATATATTAAGAAAAAGGAAGAGAGCAACCAAATCAATAAAAAAATCTACCAATGTTAATCAACTCTAAATACTAAACTAAGATAAACATGAAACCAGAAACCAGTCAGTCGCATACAGCAAACCCCAAGTCTGCAGTTGCTCCCAAAGTCCACTGCCTCAATTTTGGGATAATTCGTTGTCTATTCAGGTATTCCAGAGGTGCAGGGTACATCACGTTGACTGTGGAGATTAATCTGCTGCTCCTGAGGCTGCTGGGAGAGATTTCCCTTTCTCTTCTTTGTTCGCACAGCTCCCGGGGTTCAGCTTTGGATTTGGCCCCGCCTCTGCGTGTAGGTCGCCTGAGGGCATCTGTTCTTCGCTCAGACAGGACAGGGTTAAAGGAGAAGCTGATTCAGGGGCTCTGGCTCGCTCAGGCCGGGGGGAGGGAGGGGTACGGTGTTCGGGGAGAGCCTGCAGTGGCAGAGGCCGGCATGACATTGCGCCAGCCTGAGGCGCCCTGCGTTCTCCCGGGAAGTTGTCCCTGGCTCCCGGGAGGGGAGGTGTGGAGAGTGACCTGTGCTTTCACACAGGCTTCTTGGTGGCTGCAGCAGCAGCCTTAGCGTCTCATGCCCGTCTCTGGTGTCCGTGCTGATAGCCGCGGCTCGCGCTTGTCTCTGGAGCTTGTTTGGACGGTGCTCTGAATCCCCTCTCCTCGCGCACCCTGAAAAAATGGTCTCTTGCCTCTTAGGCAGTTCCAGACATTTTCCTGGACTACCTCCCGGCTAGCCGCGGCGCACTAGCCCCCTTCAGGCTGTGTTCACGCAGCCAACCCCAGTCCTCTCCCTGGGATCCGACCTCCGAAGCCAGAGCCTCAGCTCCCAACCCCCACCCGTCCTAGCGGGTGAGCAGACTAGCCTCTCGGGCTGGTGAGTGCTGGTCAGCACCGATCCTCTGTGTGGCAATCTCTCCGCTTGCCTCTCCGCACCCCTGTTGCTGTGCTCTCCTCCATGGCTCCGCAGCTTCCCCGCTCTGCCATCCTCCATCTCCGCCCGCGAAGGGGCTTCCTAGTGTGTGGAAACCTTTCCTCCTTCACAGCGCCCTCCCACTGGTGCAGGTCCCATCCCTATTCTTTTGTCTCTGTTTTTTTTTTTTTTCTTTTGCCCTACCCAGGTGTGTGGGGAGTTTCTTGCCTTTTGAAATCTGAGCTCTTCTGCCAGCGTTCAGTAGGTGTTCTGTAGGAGTTGTTCCATATGTAGACATATTACTGATTTATTTGTGAGGAGGAAGGTGATCTCTACATCTTACTCCTTCGCCATCTTGAAGGTCTCCCCCAGAATATAGAATTTTAAAAGTGATAAGACTAACATACCATTTAGAAATTCAAGGCAATAAATGAAATTAGCTTATTATTGGAGTGAAAACATATGGGGGCCAGGAAAACCCTCTTCTAATCCATTGTGGTAAAACTTCCACATCAGTTCAATTAGATAGGTATTGGGGGCCACACAGAAGCTTTCCACACCCTCTGACAATTGTTGGGCAAGACACTAGAGGCTTCTTGATTCTGTGTGGTGACAGGCACTCTCCTTGCCCACACTGTTCAGTCCACCGTCTTAGGTATCATCCAATCCAGCCTCCTTGTTTTTTGTTTTTTTGTGGTATGCGGGCCCCTCACTGCTGTGGCCTCTCCTGTTGTGGAGCACAGGCTCCGGATGCGCAGGTCCAGCGGCCATGGCTCACGGGCGCAGCCGCTCCGCGGCACGTGGGATCCTCCCGGACAGGGGCACGAACCCGTGTCCCCTGCATCGGCAGGTGGACTCTCAACCACTGCGCCACCAGGGAAGCCCCAGCCTCCTTGTTTTAGAGATGAGCTATGTAATTTCCCAAGGTCAAGAATTTTAACCTAGGCCTTAATGTTCCAAATTCAATGTTCTCCTAGTACATCATGCTGCCTCCTTTGCAATACATGTTACTGAATATTTGAATCAAAGAGTAGCTTAGGTAAGATCCAAATAAGATCAGTACCACAGACAAGAGAAGACTTACTTTGTTCCCCATTTGTTTTTGTCAACCAGTCTCTCACATGGCATCAGCTCCTGAAGGATTGTTGAGAGTGTATTAACCATTTAAATCTTATGCACTTACACTCAGACTTACGACAATTCAAAACTTTATTTTTAATCTAAATGCTAATTATCATCACTAGGTACTTGTTCCCATTAAACCTTAGCAACAGGCTAATGTCCAATTAATAATTGAAACCTATGGAACTTTGTGGATTACTGTCCTGCCACTTAGGATACAACACTTAGTGTTGCTAATTTTTATCAAAATCTTGTTTAAGGAATAGTTTTTGAAATAACAAGTGAAAAATATGAACATCACCTTCCATACTCCATTGAGGATGGAAAACATCTAATATTTATTTAGAGATCCAATGGACTGGGGATAGATTGTCAGCAGTTAGCCTCTACATATGTGCCCTTTTTCTTTCTGGAATTCATTTGTTAAGTTTTTGCCATGATGCCTCTGTCTGCCACCTGCCTGTAAATATGTTTTCACATTGACTTCAAAGAAGCAGTTTAAACATAATAAAAATATGTAATTAAATAATTTCTTAAGGAAATACTCCAAAAAGCTGCTGTTCTCCTTAGAGACATCTCAGGATGAGTTAGCCAGTGTGAATGCTTTGTTGAAGCCCATCCAAATGAAAGAGGAAATTGGCAGCCTTGTTCCTTTAATGGCCTCCTGCCCACAATAAGACTGGCCAGCAAGCAATATTTATCTTAGCAATGCTGCCATTTTGTATCACAAAGTGACCATGTAGTCTCATAAACATAGTCTAAAAGTGCTGACTTTTAAAGGCAGTTGATTTTTTAACTTGCTGCTGTTTTATAGCTTTGTATAAAATGCTAATGCCATGACATTTGTGGAACTATTAAATCATTTTAATGAAAAAGTAACAGTTACACACTAATTTGTTTGAGTGCATTTCCCTTGCAGAATCCTTTAGTAGTTGATTGTAAAAGGAAGGGACATTTTTAGCTCCATAATTTTGTTCTCCCATGGAACCAAATCCCGTTATTTTGGTGTGCTTTGTACCCAAGTCTAATGGAGACAAATCCATTGACATAATTTGTTGTCCCAAATCTGGGCTCATTTGCTTCCTGGCCCCCAATTAATTTGATCTAGTGTCTGCGCAAGCCAAGTGTGTTTTCTTGAGAAATAGGGCTTTCTGTTTCCCTTTTAAGTGTTTAAGGGTAAATATATAGTCATGTATTTTCAGCTACTGAAAAATGATCTCAATTGCCATAATGCCGAATCAAGGAAAATATTTGGGCTTTAAAAATTATCCTGTGATACATCAGAAGACAGCTGGGATTGATTCTAGTCCTGGGCCCACATTTCCTTGTTAGTGGCCATCCCACTCAGCATATGCTGTCATACTGGGGCCTCTGTGGGAGGAAATGGCTGGAAATTCCTTGAGACATGAAGCACTATGAGTGGTACAATTAGACCTCCACTGCCCAGTAGATCACCACTGTCTGAACCTGCAGCTTTTTTCTAGAGTGACAATGATTCTTGTTTCCCTCTCTGTCTTTTCAAAGCCCTCATTTGTAGAGAATTCTTATTTCTTGAACGTAAATTTTCTTTCAGGAAACTGCATTCCCTGGCACCCTCAAACGCTTGGGAGATACAGAGAATTGACTTCACTGTCAACATATTTTTTGCCCTTTATGAACGTGCATATTCTCGTGAAATGTGGGATCCTGCATTTACTTTGCTTACCCTGACTATAAATTTTTGTTTACTTTTCGTAGTTCTGATTTTCTTCTGAACTAACTAATCTCATTATCATTCTACTATGAGTTAAAGAGTTTTACTGTTAAAATGTTCAGCCATTTGGTCATATCTTTTTCTTCACCTTAGGTTTATCTTGAGCACAGATGTAAAATATTGCATAGAGAGATGTGGGAACTAGAATGTATTCCCTCATGATGAACTGATTCTTTATTCAACCTAGTATCTGGAACAACCATGCTCTTCTGCATTTTTATCTAGCTTTGATTAATCATTCTGGGACAGAATTTTCTTCTAAAATAATGCCCATTCAATACCAGTCCAAGAATATAACAATGAAATTGATGTCTTTTTGATTTTCTGATGTTCAGTAGTTTTACTATTCACACAGTGTTACTGATTAGATGAAACACGTCTGTTAAGGCTCTCATTGGTAACCTAGTTTACTGTATTCCATTACTTACAGTGAGTTGCTGTTTGTATTTATGTAGGTGCTGAATTGAACGTGAACAATTTCATGAATATTTTTCAGCTAGCTCATCAGGATACAAATTTTGTTTGTTAAAATGTCACATTTCGGGCTTCCCTGGTGGCGCAGTGGTTGAGAGTCTGCCTGCCAATGCAGGGGACACGGGTTCAAGCCCTGGTCTGGGAAGATCCCACGTGCCACGGAGCAGCTGGGCCCGTGAGCTACAAATACTGAGCTCTGCGCGTCTGGAGCCTGTGCTCCGCAGCAAGAGAGGCCGCGACAGTGAGAGGCCCGCGCACCGCGATGAAGAGTGGCCCCCGCTTGCCACAACTAGAGAAAGCCCTCGCACAGAAACGAAGACCCAACACAGCCAAAAATAAATAAATGAATAAATAAATTTATAAAAAAAAAAAAAAATGTCACATTTCTTTGGGTTAATGTCATAATCATTTACCATTTTTTATTAGCTGTAGTAAAAATGAAATGAAATTGCCATTTATTCCTATATATCATTAACTATACACTAAACTCTAGAGGTCTGATACTACTAATAACAACTAACAGTTATATAGTAATTGAAAGTTTATAAAACACTTCCACAAATATTTGACCCTCTCAATAACCCTGTAAGGTACATTTATAATCCCAGCTTTACTATTGAGAATACTAAGGTTTCTAAGCATGTAATCAACTGGATGTTTTCCTGTTTCTTTTTCCAGTTTTATTGAGGTATAACTGACAAATAAAATTAAATATATTTAAAGTGTACAATCTCACGCTTTGATATATGTATCCTTTGTGAAATGATTATCACAATCGTATTAATTAACATGGATGTTGGTTCCTGATCAGTGTAATAGAAGAGGTCATTTACTATATGTTGCTGAATGACCTACAAAGTTACATTTAAATTGTTACCAGAATTAAGGATGAATATAAAGACAGTTTGCATGGGGGTGTTTTGGCCACAGGAGGACTAGTAGTGTGTTTCCAAAAAGTTGTCCTCCAGGTCTGCAGCATAACATCAATGGTCAACTTGGTTACTACGAACTCAGATGCACCTTAGGTAGCGACTGACATTGCCAATCTAGCACCAGCCCATGGAAAGGCCAGCATTCTTTAAACAAGATATAACTTATCTTGTCAACTTATAACAAGTTAACAGGTACTTCCGAGAGGAGAGCGTTATAGGACTATAGAGTCAAAGACTAGAAAACACCCCACAGACCACTATCACTTTCTCATTCTTTCAAGAAGACTTAAGGAATGTAGCTGGCAGTCAATGTGGGTACGTTTGAGTGCAGAGGACTTTTACTACTTTTCAGTACTTCTTCCTTAAGCATGATCTGTCCCTCTCACCCTCACCTATTCAAATATACAAATCACTCTCTTGGATATTACGCATTCAGCTGAAATGTCTGCTTAGTTACTTTCCTAGTCATGACACCTCTTTTCATGTTAGATAAATGTACTCTTCTGCAGGTCTGTCTCTTCCTCCTCACCACCCCCCTACCCCCAGACATTTTCCCTGGGTGGTTTTGTGAATTCCCAAGTATTCAAATATTACTAATATAGTTGATTTAAAATTCTGTAGCACAACCTCATTCTGATGTTCCAGGTTTTTTGTTTTTTCATTAAATGTTTAAATGTTTTTCATTTAAATCCAATTCATAATCTTGTCCCCCAAATCTTCTCTTTTTTTAAAAAATTTCATATAATTTTTAATTTCATATAAATGGAGACATACATAAGGTATTCTTTTGCGTATGACTTTTATCACTCAGCACTTGTTTAATGTATCCACTTTGTTGCATGTATAACTTGTTTTTTTTTTTTTTTTTTTTTTTTTCTTTGCGGTGCGCGGGCCTCTCACTGTTGTGGCCGCTCCCATCGTGGAGCACGGGCTCCGGATGCACAGGCTCAGCGGCCATGGCCCACGGGCCCAGCCGCTCCGCGGCATGTGGGATCTTCCCGGACCGGGGCACGAACCCGTGTCCCCTGCATCGGCAGGCGGACTCTCAACCACTGCGCCACCAGGGAAGCCCTATTTTCTTTTTTAAAAAAATTTTTAAATTAAATTAATTTTTTTATTCAGCAGGTTCTTATTCGTCATCAATTTTATACACATTAGTGTATACATGTCAATCCCAATCTCCCAATTCATCACACTACCACCCCCACCCCCTGCCGCTTTCCCCCCTTGGTGTCCATACGTTTGTTCTCTACATCTGTGTCTCAGTTTCTGCCCTGCAAACCAGTTCATCTGTACCATATTTCTAGGTTTCACATATATGCGTTGATATACGATGTGCCTTTTGGCCATCTGTATGTCTTCTTTTGAGAAATGTCTATTTAGGTCTTCTGCCCATTTTTGGATTGGGTTGTTTGATTTTTCTAATACTGAGCTGCATGAGCTGTTTACATATTTAGGAGATTAATCCTTTGTCAGTTGCCTCATGGGAAAATATTGTCTCCCATTCTGAGGGTTGTCATTTCGTCTCATTTATGGTTTCCTTTGCTGTGCAAAAGCTTTTAAGTTTCATTAGGTCCCATTTTTAAGTTTTTTTAAATTTTTCATATTTTTGCGGTACGTGGGCCTCTCACTGTTGTGGCCTCTCCCGTTGTGGAGCACAGGCTCCAGACGTGCAGGCTCAGTGGCCATGGCTCACGGGCCTAGCCACTCTGCGGCATGTGAGATCTTCCCGGACCGGGGCACGAACCCGTGTCCCCTGCATTGGCAGGCGGACTCTCAACCACTGCGCCACCAGGGAAGCCCCCATTTGTCTATTAGTATTTTTATTTCCATTACTCTAGGAGGTGGATCAAAAGAGATCTTGCTGTGATTTATGTCAAAGACTCTTCTGCCTATGTTTTCCTCTAAGAGTTTTATAGTGTCCGGCCTTACACTTAGGTCTTTAATCCATTTAGAGTTTATTTTTGTGTATGGTGTTAGGGAGTGTTCTAATTTCATTCTTTTACATGTAGCTATCCAGTTTTCCCAGCACCACTTATTGAAGAGACTGTCTTTTCTCCATTGTATATCTTTGCCTCCTTAGTCATAGATTAGCTGACCATAGGTGCGTGGGTTTATCTCTGGGCTTTCTATCTTGTTCCATTGATCTATATTTCTGTTTTTGTGCCAGTACCATATTATCTTGATTACTGTAGCTTTGTAGTATGGTCTGAAGTCAGGGAGTCTGATTCCTCCAGCTCCGCTTTTTTCCCTCAAGACTGCTTTGGCTATTCATGGTCATTTGTGTCTCCATACAATTCTTAAGATTTTTTGTTCTTTTAAGTATATCATGCCACTTCCTTCTGGTTTGTAGAGTTTCTGCTGAGAAATCAGCTGTTAACCTTATGAGAGTTCCCTTGTATGTTGTTTTTCCCTTATTGCTTTCAATAATATTTGTTTGTGTTTAATTTTTGCCAATTTGATTATTATGTGTCTTGGTGTGTTTCTCCTTGGGTTTATCCTGTATGGGACTCTCTGTGCTTCCTGGACTTGGGTGGCTATTTCCTTTCCCATATTAGGGAAGTTTTTGACTGTAATCTCTTCAAATATTTCCTCGGGTTCTTTCTCTCTCTCTTTTCCTTCTGGGACACCTATTATGCGAATGTTGTTGTGTTTAATGTTTTCCCAGAGGCCTCTTAGGCTGTCTTCTTTTCTTTTCATTCCTTTTTCTTTATTCTGTTCCGCAGCAGTTAATTCCACCATTCTGTCTTCCAGGTCACTTATCCATTCTTCTGCCTCAGTTATTCTGCTGTTGATTCCTTATAGTGTATTTTTCATTTCAGTTATTGTATTGTTCATCTCTGTTTGTTCTTTAATTCTTCTAGGTCTTTGTTAAACATTTCTTGCATCTTCTTGATCTTTGCCTCCATTGTTTTTCCGAAGTGCTGGATCATCTTCACTATCATTATTCTGAGGTTTTTTTTTGAAGATTGCCTATCTCCATTTAATTTAGTTGTTTTTCTGGGGTTTTATCTTGTTTCTTCAACTGGTACGTAGCCCTCTGCGTTTTCATCTTGTCTGTCTTTCTGTGAATGTGGTTTTTGTTCCACAGGCTGCAGGATTGTAGTTCATCTTGCTTCTGCTGTCTGCCCTCTCATTGATGAGGCTATCTAAGAGGCTTGTGCAAGTTTCCTGATGGGTGGGACTGGAGCTGGCTGTTGCTCTGGTGAGCAGAGCTCAGTAAAACTTTAATCTGCTTGTCTGCTGATGGATGGGGCTGGGTTCCCTCCATTTTGATTGTTTGGCCTGAGGTGACCCAGCACTGGAGCCTGCAGGCTCTTTGGTGGGGCTATTGGCGGAGTCTTGGAGGGCTCACACCGAGGAGTGCTTCCCAGAACTTCTGCTGCCAGTGTCTTTGTCCTCATGGTGAGCCACAGCTGCTCCCCGCCTCTGCAGGAGACCCTCCAACACTAGCAGGTAGGTCTGGTTCAGTCTCCCCTGGGGTCACTGCCCCTTCCCCTGGGTCCCGATGCGCACACTACTTTGTGTGTGTCCTTCAAGAGTGGAGTCTCTGTTTCCCCCAGTCCTGTCAGAGTCTTGCCGTCAAATCCTGCTAGCCTTCAAAGTCTGATTCTCTAGGAATTCCTCCTCCCATTGCCGGACCCCTAAATTTGGAAGCCTGACGTGGGGCTCAGAACCTTCACTCCAGTGGGTGGGCTTCTGTGGTGTAAGTGTTCTCCAGTCTGTGAGTCGCCCGCCCAGCGGTTATGGGATTTGATTTTATTGTGATTGCGCCCCTCCTATCATCTCCTTGTGGCTTCTCCTTTGTCTCTGCATGTGGGGTCTTTTCTGGTGAGTTCCAGTGTCTTCCTGTCAATGATTGTTCAGCAGTTAGTTGTGATTCTGTTGTTCTCGCAAGAAGGAGAGAGAGCATGTCCTTCTACTTTGCCATCTTGGTTCAGGCTCACCCAAATCTTCTCTTATTTCTTTGTCTTCATCTCACTTATCCACTACCATCTCATTTATCCTCAGTTGCTTAAGTTAGGAACCTCAGTGTTTCTCTTCCTCCATGTAAAATAGGTTATTAAGTTGTGTTGATTCTGCCCCTCAAAGACTCCTGAAGCTGTCTTTTCCTCTCCCTCCCCATAACCACTGCCCTGCTTTAGCTACTCATCATCTGCATGGATTGTCATAACTGACCTTTGATGAACCTCGTCTCTGTGCTGTGGTTCTCTCCTTCCAATCCATCCTTTGCATTCTTTTTTTTATGTTTTAGTATTTCTTTCTTTATTTGGCTGCGTCGGGTCTTGGTTGCGGCATGTGGGATCTTCGTTGCAGCATTCAGCCTCTTCGTTGTGGCGCATGGGCTTCCCTCTCTAGTTGTGGCATGTGGGCTATAGAGCGCGTGGACTACAGAGTGTGCAGGCTCAGTAGTTGTGGTGTGCAGGCTTAGTTGCCTTGCCGCATGTGGGATCTTAGTTCCCTGACCAGGGACCAAACCCACGTCCCCTGCCTTGGAAGGCGGACTCCCAACCACTGGACCACCAGGGAAGTCCCCATCGTTTGCATTCTTATCACTGATTTTACAAAACTGATTGTGCCTCTCTGCTTGATTAAAATCTTTAAATGGGTTTCCTTTAGGTCAAGTTCAGTTCCCTAAAGGTTATAGTCAAAGACCTTCACAATCTAAAGTTTAACAACAACTGTATATGTGTATGAGTGTGAGTGTGTGTGTGTGTAGGTGTGTATTGCTATTTCCTACCATGTTGCCTATATGCTAATCACACTGGACAACCCACAAGTCCTAAAGTACAATGTATATTTTTAAGACTCCTTGCCTTTGTTTTGCTGTAACCCCTGCTTGGAATGCCTTCCTTCCTGTATGGTCAGTAATCAAGCTCAGATGTCATCTCTTTTCTGTTGAGTTTTCCTTCTCAATTCCGTGTGCAACCTTCTGCTCCCAGGTGGAACTAATCTCTGAGCATACCCCTCCCCCATATAGTGGACTTGAGTGTTGCATCTAGAATGGATTTGGTCATAGCAGTCCTCCCTATACGATAAATATGCCCTCTCCCAAAGGAGGGGAATAATCGAGCTTTGTTCATGAACTTGGTCAGTGGTCTTCTTAACCTTAGCCCCTCAGATGCTGTCCAGTTACTCCTTCTTTGAATGTCACATCCCTTTCATTCTCAGACTCATGTGGTTAACCACACCTGGACAAAACTGTGCCAACTTTGGCGAGGGACATTGTTCAGCAATCCAGGCCCTTCAGGTAAAATTATTCAGTTTTTAATTAATTCCTTATTTCTCAGACTTAATATTACTTGTTTTCTGACCCTGTGCCTGACCTAACTTAAAATAGCTGAGCCTGTGCCATAAGCCACCTGCCTGGTTATTTTCTCCTGTCAGTTAACTGCCATCTGAATCCCTAGGTACTGGACTGCTGCCATCTGTACCTGCCATACCTTTTGGCCATCTGCCAAGCTGTCCAACCTTCTGTGCTTTTGAGGTCATCTGAAATCCTTTATCCTAACTCTCCTTGTTCTGACCAGTGACCTCTAGCTTCCAATCTTGGGAGCCAAAATGATAATTTGTTACCTTTGAAGGGAGATATGCTAAGGCACTTATAATTAGACTATTTTGTGGATTATTTTTTTGTTGGAAATAAAAAATATGAGAAAATGAGAACCTGGACAGATAATTTTGATAGGGACAAAAGTGAGAATGGGAAAGGTCTGGAGTTTAGGGGTTTCTGTATGGGCATGTCTGGGTGATACATGACAGTAGTAGGGTATCTAGAGAGAGGTACCACAGAAGAAGTGAAGAGATATCAAAGACAACTGCAACTATTTCAGGATTTGGCGTATGCCTGGATGAGTTCCAGCTGTATATGCCCTCATTATGCAATGCAAAACAGAACTCTCTTACAGCTGTGGTAGATATAAATTTACTAGACAATTTATTCAAACTTTTGAAATTGGGACTAGGTCTAATTATTTAAATACATAATAAAAGTTCCATGTATATCCTTGCACATACCATCACACCTTCCAGAATCTTGTACTTGAAAACCATTAAAAATAATAGTCTCATTGGAATTTTTAATTTCATAGAAAAAATTCAAATCTAATTGCATACATTAATATTATGCAATTTATTATTAAGGAGTTGTTTAAGGTGGGACAGTGTTCTTCCTTTTCATTGGTACGATGAAGCATTCAAAGATTTACAGTGAAATAACATGACTCAAGTAGACATGGTTTGGGTATACTAGGTATTCAGAAATACTGGGCTATCAGGGAGGGAGTGGGATCTGTTCCCCAGGATACAAGATAGGGGCTGGAGAAGTTGTCCAGTGATAGAGGTGTGGCCTGGAGCAAACACCTGGGCTGCTCAAACATGATAGTCTCAAGTTCATTCTGGAAGGAAAAGCTGGGCATAGCTCCAGGTAATCCAAAATCAATGCAGAGTATCCACTACCATGTGTTTTGGGAAATCTTCCCATATCCATATGAAGAAATTGGAGATAAATTCAGACTCTAGGGGAAGAGACTGGAAAGAACTAGAATCCAGGAGGCAGTATGGTGCAATGCAAGGGTATCACCTTCTTACTAGTAGTGTGAACTTGAGTACATTTCTTCAGCTCCCTAAGCCTCAGTTTTGTTATCTGTAAGATGATGATAATAGCACCTCATCTGTGGTGGTGCTAAGTTAAAGGAATAATATGACATATGTATTAAATATATGAAGAGCTTAGCATAGTACCTTACTAATAGTAGATCCTCTCAGTAAATCATTCACTATCCATACCACCTAACCATCCTCAAGTCTTTTGACTGAGCCTGGAAATCAAAGTCACCTTCATTTAATAGGACTCTAGCCAAAAATAATGGAAATGTGGGCAGAGCTCCAGTCCTAGAAGCAGGTGTGCACCATAGAAAGGGTAATAGGTCGGAATGAATGGGACAAAGGTGGGTGGCCCATAGCTGCCTGAGGCTTTCATAATGTACTGGTTTCTGTTTCTGGCTAGCAAAATGAAGGAATCAGAAAATAGTTGATCATAAAAAGATAATTCATATGATTTATGGATGCCAAATGTGCATAGGAGATGATCTCTTTTTTGGGAATGGAAATTTTTAATACTTATCTAGACATTTTTATCCCCAAGTCCCCTTGAGATTTCTTTTTAAAAAATAGAATAATAATAATAATGACGATGACGTTGAAATGTTTCCTTCGAGAATTTACCATGGTGAGGTGAGGCTGTGGGAAACGCTAGAAAGAAGAGGTTGAGAATCAGATGGTCTTGCCTTGGAAACTGGCTTGGTCACTTAACTGTGGAAGGATTTTAGTTTCTTCTTCTATACAGTGGGAATAATAGTAAGTACTGACTTCCTAGGAGTGTCATGGCATGAAATGAGATAACGTGTGCAGAGCATGTAGCACAGTGGCGGCTTCACAGTATCTGCAGTAATGGAGATGGCTTTCTTACTACCATCCAACTTTTGAGATGGAAGAGCAAGCTGATGTAAATCTCCCTAGTGGTGGTGATGGTGGTGGCCCTGTGTGATGGTTCTGACCCAAGTGTGGGGGAAGGAGCATGTCTGCCACCCTTGGAGACAAGCAGAGCACCCATCTTGCTTTCTCCAAGGAGCTGCACCTCACCCAAGAGCCTGGGGCAGGAGAGGCACAAGGCTGGCTGAACTGTTTTCTGCTCATTTCCCATTAGCACACCTGGGATAGCTGCCTCCCCATGCCTAGAGATATTTCCACCTCACTGTAAAAAATGTGGAGAAATGCATGTGAAGCCAGAAATCTGCAAGTACATACTGAGATTGAGGCAGCAACAGAGGAAGGGGGAGAAGTGCTTTCTCTTGGGCAGGAGATTCTTAGAACATGAGAGCAGCGAAAGGGACCTTTGACGTCAGTGTTATCAACTCCCTCCCTTAAGGAACAAGGAAACTGAGGCCAAGAGAGATGGGGTGGCTTCCCCCAAACCACACAGCAGGTTAGGCACCATGCTTTCCTATCAACCACACTGCTTCCATAGGAGATGATCTTAATAAAGACAATAATTGTCAAAAATGGCCACATCATTCTTTGGAGTTATATTTCTGAGCCTTAGAATGAAAAGAACCATCATTTTTTATACTCTATATATAATGTCTTGTTCTTTTTGCCAGGAATGATAAAACAATTTTTTCTATTTAATGCTATTATTATATTATTAGCATTCTCATGTCCCATTAACTTCTTTATGAAAGAGGACACTGTGTACATCTCTAGTGGCCAGACTAAACTCAGGGAAGGCGCTAGAGATGTCTAAATTAGGTCAAAGAATGCCTTCCTTTATTACCCTGCCAGAGTGCTTATGTGACAGGAGGAGAACAGCCATGATGGGGTGATCTCTGGGGGAAGATAACAGGGATGAGCACAGAAATGAGTGGGGTACTCCCCTGTGTTGTAGATGCAGTGTCCATGGGGATTATCAGTTTCATTGGAAATGTGATTTCAGATCATAATGCATTCATGGTAATGCTGCCTATTGTTATGAACAAGGCTGATTTTCCCCATATAAAGGAAAGCAGGGGTTAAGAAATTTAGAATCACTTATTTTTAAAGCAGTGCACATTGGAGATTCTGTTGAACACTATGTTAGAAAGAACTACTCATGAAACATTAGTGAGGTTTTGAAAGTTTCTATTTGCTTATCCTGTAAGATGGACTTAATCTGGTGACTGAAGCATGCAGGGTAAAACAACAGGTTTCATTTACTAATGGCTTGTGGGCCAAATCTGGCTTGCTGCTTGTTTTTGTATGGCCCAAGGGCTAAGAATGGCTTTTACATTTTTATATGGTTGAAAAAAAATCAGAAGAATATTTTGTGACATCTGAAAATTATATGATAATGCAAGTTTCAGTGTCCATAAAATTTTATGGCAACACAGTCACATTAATTAATTTTCACCTCATCTATGGCTATGTTTGTGCCACGATGGCAGAGCTGAGCAGTTGCAACAGAGACCTTATAGCCTGTAAAACCTAAAATATTTGCTTTCTGGCCCTCTACAGAACAGGTTTGCTGATCCCTGATATAGATTTCAGTATAGCTAAAATAACATAACAAATCATAACTATTTTACTGTCTCCCAGGTATAAGAAATATAGATCCCTAGAGTTTGAAGTACATTGGATGACAACGATTGACAAGTATCTGCACTTATCAGTTGAAAATGTGAAATGACAGTATGTGGCACATAGTGGGTCTTTTAACTATTATTATTGAATGAATGAAATGACCATGACTTTTGAGGCAGATAACATGCTTATGCTAAATACTAAAGTATGGTTTTGGTAATAGGAACGGGAATGGAAACTGGATCATGATATATATATTCTTATGCTGTTTATCTGGGGAGATGATATTATGCTAATATTTCTTCCTTGGAATGGTGATGGAAACCAAGACAATGTGTAATAGTCCTGTTAAATAATGGTGGTGTTCTTAATATTAAGAAATGACCTGGGACTTCCCTGGTGGTCCAGTGGTAAGACTCCGTGCTCCCAGTGCAGAGGGCCCGGGTTAGATCCCTGGTCAGGGAACTGGATCCCACACGCATGCCACAACTAAGAAGTCCACATGCTGCAACTAAAAAGATCCTACGTGCCTCAACTAAGACTCAGCACAGCCAAAATAAATAAATTAATTTTAAAAATTTTTAAAAAAAGAAGCAATTAAGAATTACCTCCAGGGGCTTCCCTGGTGGTGCAGTGGTTAAGAATCCACCCGCCAATACAGGGGATACGGGTTCGAGCCCTGGTCTGGGAAGATCCCACATGCCGCGGAGCAGCTAAGCCTGTGCGCCTCAACTACTGAGCCTGTGCTCTAGAGCCCACAAGCCACACTACTGAAGCCTGTGCCCCACAAATACTGAAGTCTGCGCGCCACAACTACCGAAGCCCACACGTGCCTAGAGCCCGTGCTCCGCAACAAGAGAAGCCCCAGCCATGAGAAGCCTGCGCACAGCAGCGAAGACCCAACACAACCAAAAATAAATAAATAAATTTATAAAAAAAAGAATTAATTTCATTTGTTTTGCAAGTGATGCATACACTCGCAAACCAAAAGGCAGCTAATCCTTTCCCCCAGACCTACTGTATCAATAAGGAATATGTTCTGCTGCAACTACTGACAGCCTGGCCAACAGAGGCTTAAACAATAGGTGTTTATTAGTTTGTTTATCTTTTTTGACCCAACTATGTTATTAGGGACCTCAGCCTTTTCTATCTTTTCCCCCTTTGTTCTTGGTATGTTGACTGGTAATTTCATGGTTGCACTATAGCTATTGAAGGTTCAGACATAATATGTGTGTTCAGGGATGGAAGAAAGTGCTATGGGGTGGGTTGGGATGGGTTTGGGATAAGTCCTGGGGAATGTATAAATCTCATCAGAATGAGCAAAAGTTCCCAGAAGCCACTGTCTGACTTCTTTTTATGTCCCAGTGGCTAGAATTGTGTCATGTGGCCACTCCTAGCTTCAAGAATAAGCTGGGAATGTACTGAAACTTAAATGAAGGCAGGCAGGTGGAAGAGGAATGGCAGGTAGGAATGGCTGTTGGGCTTATCTGCTACACCCACCCATAATCTGGCCTCTCCCGTTGCGGAGCACAGGTTCCGGACATGCAGGCTCAGCGGCCATGGCTCACGGACTCAGCCGCTCCGCGACATGTGGGATCCTCCCAGACCGGGGCACGAACCCGTGTCCCCTGCATCGGCAGGCGGACTCTCACCACTGTGCCACCAGGGAAGCCCAAGAAACATTTTTTTGAGAAAAATTGTTCCATTTTTTGTTTTGTATAAATACACTTGAAAAAGATACAAATATTCTTAAAGGCCAAAGCCAAAAGGGGAAATAAGCACAGCAAGATTCCACAAGCATCTGCTGACTTAGATACCAGTGGTAGCTATTTCAGAGAATATTGTCCATGTTCGTTTCCAGATTATCCAAAAACACCATGTTTTCTATATTGTACAAGCATAGTTAATAGTTGTATACATTTGGAGAGGAAAGAGGCATTGAATCATCTTCATGACTTCTGCAAGGCAATTAAACATTTTTGTGCAGAAACATTTCACAGGAAACTGGGACTGGGTGTGAAAAATGTTCATCTGTTTCCATTTTAATTCTCATTCTGCAATAAAAATGTAAATCATAGAATGTTGGAGCAAGTGGGCGGGCCTTCACTGATTGTGAAAGCCCTCATTTGTGATTCAAAATGGGCCCCCTTGTGCCAGCCCTATGGGAAGATGTCTGTATCTTACCCAGGACAACAGGACAGAGATGCCTGCTCTTTTACTGTTGCCTTTAATGACTTCCCTGAGTTGATACACAATATACAGATCAGTACTTTTCCTTTCCTGGGAACCTTCCAATGTACAGCAGCTGGAAACCTATGGAATACCAAATATTTCTTTCTTCTGTTTTTGCTTCTCTGTATCCGTTTGAATTGTGCCCAGGTGCAAGCCCTACTGCTGCCCTGGAATCACTTTTGAGGTGAGGAAACTTTTTGTGTTACCTCTAATCTGATTCACAGGAAATCATAGATGCTAAAGAAATTTAAGAGATTATCCAGTAAACCTCCTTATTTTGGGGGATGAAAAAAGAGAGTCCAAGGTTCGAGTAACATATTTTAGTACCAAATATCTAAGGGTGACACAGATATTTAGTACCAGAATACAAATTTCTGGTTTCTAACCCAGTGCTCTTCTCATTGTACCATGTTAGAGCAAAGACTGTATTATTTGAGGATGTACATAGAAGCAAAGGCAAAACCAAACAAAATGAAAAGGGATCTTGAGATATAAGACCACGATGAAAATCTATGCTTTTGTCTCAGCCGCCCTTTTAGAAACAGGTTTACTGAGGTATCACTGACGTACAATAAACAGCACATATTTCAGGTATACAGTTTGATAAGCTTTGAGTTGCGTGCCCAACTACACCACCACACCTAGCCATGTATATATAATACCGTGTGAGGTGATAGCTTGAAGCAAGACAGTGAACATATCTATGGCCCTCAAGAGTTGCCTAGTGCACCTTTGTAAACTCTCTCTTTTAAATATAATGTCTTTTTTTTTACTGACTACTCTAAACTTTGTCTTTTTCACTTTTTTTGCAATTTGATTCTGATGTACTTTGGTATAATTTTGTTCTCATTTCTTTTATCTGGAGTTCATTGAGTTTCTTGGATGTTTGAGTTGATAGTTGTTTTTTTAAATCAAACTTGGAAAAATTTCAGCTACAAGTTTTTCAAACATTTTTTTGTCCTCTTTTTATTCTCCCTCTTTTTCAGGGCCCCTAGAAACACATATATTAAGGACACTCGAATTCGTCCTTCAGTTCACTGATGCTATGTTATTTAAAAAATTCTTCTTTTCTCTTTGTTTTTCTTTTTGGATATTGGTATGTCTTCAAGTTCACTAATCTTTTATTCTGTAATTTCTTTTCTTCCATTAATCCCATCAGTGTATTTTCATTTTATGCATTGTAGTTATAATCTTTAGAAATTCAGTTTGGGTTTTAAAAAATATCTTCTATGTTTCTACTTAACTTTTTAAATTTATGGATTACAGTTGTAACTCTTTTAATGTCTTTGTCTACTAATGCTAACATTTGTGTCAACTCTGATAGATTTTTATCCTCAGTTTAGATCATAGTTTCCTGTTTTTTGTAGGCTTGGTAAACTTTGATTGTATTCTAGAACTTTTGAATTTTATTTCGTGGGTTCTGGGTATGCAGTATGTAATTTGTGGAGGTATACTGGCTAAAGAATCAGTGAAACCATCAAAACTTAAATATCATTTACATGCAGGATTTAATAACATCTGCATTCATCAAGAATATGTGTAATTTGCACATGATGGTGATAAGAAGGAAAAATTAGCATATTTTTTCAGCTTAGTTGCCATCAAACATAGTGAACTCTAAAATGTACAAAACTGTGGATCATTACCCTGTCAAAAATATGGTTTGGAGTTAAAGTTTTTCATAGGAGTATCTTCTGATGGTTCAACTACAATGACAAAAATATTCTGCAGTAGTTACTCAGATTGTATGAATTTATATATTATATGTATATTTATTTATTTTTCAGATAAACATGTTGACATCACACTGTACCTATAGTTTTTTAGCCTTTTTTCCCCCACTACCAAGATAGTAGTAATTTACCAGTATTATATTGGCATCTTTCTTTGTCATCAGAATTTATTGTTGGAGGAGGTTATTGAGAGGATGTGACCACTAATTGACCCTCGAGCTAAATCTGGGCAATTGGAGGCTCCTTACCTCTTTCCTTGTCCTTGGAATGTACATCCCATCCACCATTCATAGCCAGAGCTGTTTCAAGGAGGTAACCTTGAGAGAATAAGGTGTCTTTGAGACCATCCACTGAACCCAGTTAAGGACTCTGTATAGACTTTTAAGATTCTGGTGGGCAGGTATGGAGATTACTGTCTTGCAGCTGCTCAAGGTAAGCCTCATAAGTTCCCTTGCTTATTAAAACTAACACCAGCCAATCTGGAATGGTCTGCCTCTTTCTTCAGTCTCTCCTTGCCCTTCATGTATGGAGGCCAGTTTATGAATCAGCATTTATAAAGGTTGTATAGTAGTCCACTGTAGGTTTTCTCTTATTTATTTAAGCAGTCTTGTATTCCCAAACAAGTTTTGCCCTTTAAATTGTTTTTACTCTTTTAAACAGCCCTATAATGAACATCCTTATACATATGTTGTTATATTCTTATCCAATTTATTAGGCTAAATTCCCGTAAGTTGGGGAATGAAGCCAAACGATAGGATATATATTGCCAAGTGTGCCTGAACACCCTCTTAGACAATGGGAATTATTTAGTTTAAACTTAACCCACATCACAAGAAAAATCGATAGCTCATAATTGTTGTAATATTGGTGGCCTTCATTAATTAGGATGTTGCTTGCTTTGCATGGTTATTAAGCATTTGTTTTCACTCTTTTGTGAGATGTCAGATCTTATGCTTTGCTCATTTAAAAAATGGAGTCATTGTCCTTTTAATTTTGATTTGTGTGAGTTCTTAAATTATCTCCTGATCATTTATATTGCACATATGTTTTACGTGTTATTTTACACTACCTTTCTTACATCTTTGCCAGTTTTTGATTAGCACTAAACCAGTATTTTCCTTTGTGATTTCTGACTTTGCCATCGTGTTAGAAATATCTTTGCTATCAAAAATTGTCAACATTTTGCATACATTTAGACAATTTTGTCAGTTTAGTTTTATATTTAAGTTTTAATAAATCTGGAATTCAAAAAATGTAAAATGTAAGATCTGCCTATTTATTTTTAATTAGTGTCTGGCCAGTTTTCCTGATAATCATTTATTGAATAATACATCATTTCTCCTCATAATTTGAAATGACATTTAGTATATTCTCAACTAGGTTTTACAGTAAATGTGTGTTTAAGTATAACCATATACTTCCTAATATATTTTCTCAACATTTCTTCTCAGACTTTCTACCTGGGATTGTCTTCTTTATGATGAAGTACATCTTTTAGAGTTTTAAAAAACTTTCAGTCTTTGAAGGTAGTCTACTTATTTTGTTATATGTAGAACTTTGCTTTAGAAAGATAGTTTCACCGGTTTTATATTACTTGAATTTGGCAGTTGTTTTCTCTTAGCATGTTGTAATTATGTTCTGTAACCCATTGTTGTTATTGAAAAGTCAGTTGTCAATCTGATTATCATTCCTTTGTTGGTGCATTGTCCTTTCTTTCTGGCTGTATTTGATTTATTTTCCCTCTTCATGCTCTGTAGTTTCACTGTGATGTATCTGGGAGTGTATTATTCTGGGAGTGTATGTGAACATGGAGTACACTAAGCTTTTTGGATCTTAGAAGTGGAGTCTTATTTGGAAAAATATTAGCCATTTCCAGTCCAAAATGGAACTTGCTTGGACATAGATTAGATCCTCCCACTGTATACTCCATGACTCAACCTTTTAAAATTTTTATTTTCTTGGAAAAATTCCTTTTTTATATTTTTCCTAACTTTATGAGATATTATATAATTGACATATAACATTGGGTATGTTTAAGATGTACAGTGTGATGATTTCACATACATGTATATTGCAAAATGATTACCACAATAAAGTTAGTTAACACATCTATCACCTCACATAGTTACCTTCTTTTAATTTTTTTGTGGAAAGAACTTTGAAGATTTACTCTCTTAGTAATTTCAAGTATACAATACAGTATTGTTAAGTATAGTCATCATGCTGTACATTAGCTCTCCAAAACTTATTCATCTTCTAACTGGAAGTTTATATTCTCTGACTACCTTTACCTATTTCACCAACCCCCTTGTCACTGGCAACTACCAATCTACTCTCTGTTTCTGTGAATTCAGATTTTTGGACTCCACATATTCAATATTTCTTTCTCTGATTTATTTCACTCTGCATAATGCCCTCAGGGTTCATCTATGTTGTCCCAAATGGCAGGATTTCCTTCTTTTTAATGGCTGAATAACATTCCATTGTATACGTGTTCATTTTCTTAATCCATTATCAGTTGACAGATGCTTAGTTTATTTCCATGTCTTGGTTATTGTAATAATGGTGCAATAAACATGGGAGTGAAGATAATCTCTTAGAGATAGTGATTTCATTCCTTTGGATATATATCCAGAAGTGGAATTGCTAGATCAAATGGTAGTTCTGTTATTAATTTTTTGAGGGACTTCCATACTGTTTTCCATAGCAGCTGTACTGGTTTACATTCCCACCAACAGTGAACTGGGGTTCCCTTTTCTTCACATACTTGCCAATACTTATCTCTTATCTTTTTGATAATGTGATAGTTATTCTAACAGGTGTGAGGTGGTATCTCATTGTGGTTTTGATTTTCATTCCCTGATGATTAGTGATGTTGAGCACCTTTTTATGTACCTGTTGGCCATTTGTGTGTCTTCTTTGGAAGAATATCTATGCAGGCCCTTTGCCCATTTTTAATTAGATTATTATTTAAAAAAATTTTTTTGGCTATTGAGTTCTATGAGTTCCTTATATATTTTGGATAATAACCCCATTTCAGATATATGGTTTGCTAATATTTTCTCCCATTCCGTAGGTTGTCTTTTCATTTTGTTGATGATTTCCTTTGCTGTGTAGAAGCAGTCTCACTTGTTTATTTTTGCTTTTGTCGCACGAGCATTTGGGTTAATATCCAAAAAAATCATTGCTAAGACTAACTTCAAGGAGCTTTTTCTGTATGTTTTCTCTAGGAGCTCTATGGTTTCAAGTCTTGCATTTAAGTCTTTAATCCATTTTGAGTAAGTTATTTTGAGTGTTATAAGATAGGGACCCAGTTTCATTCTTTTGCATATGGCTATCCAGTTTTCCCAATACCATTTATTGAAAATATCTTTTTTCCATTGAGTATTCTTGGCTCTCTTGTCAAATATCAATATTAGTTGACTGTATATGCAGTGGTTTATTTCTGGGTTCCCAATTCTGTTCCACTGATCTGTGTGTGTGTTTTCATTCCATTGCCACATTGTTTTGGCTACTATAACTTTATAATATAGTTTAAAATCAGGAATTGTGGTGCCTACAGATTTGTTCTTCTTTCTCAAGTTTTCTTTAGACATTTTGAGGCTTTTCAGCTTCCATAAGAATTTTAGGATTGTTTTTCTATTTCTGTGAAAAAAGGGGTTCCATTGAATCTATAGATGGCTTTGGATAGTATGGACACTTAAGCAATATGAATTCTTCCAATTCATGAGCATGGGATATCTTTCCATTTTTCTGGTGCTTTCTTCAGTTTCTTCCATTCATGTCTTACAGTTTTCAGTGTAGAGATCTTTCATCTCCTTGGTTAAATTTATTCCTAAGTAATTTATCGTTTTGATGCTATTGTAAATTGGATTGTTTTCTTTATTTTTTTCAGGTAATTCATTGCTAGTGTACAAAACACAGCTGATTTTTGTATGTTGATATTGATTCCTGCAACTCTACCAAATTCATTTATTAATTAGTTCTAATAGTTTTTTGGTGGAGTCTTTAGGGTTTTCTATATGTAAGATCATATTATCTGAGGACAGAGATAATTTTACATCTTTCTTTCTGATTTGGTTGCCTTTTATTTATTTTTCTCTCCTGGTTACTCTGGCTAGAACTTCGAGTATTATGTTGAATAGGAGTGGTGAGAGTGGGCACCCTTGTCTTGTTCCTGACCTTAGAGGAAAAGCTTTCAGCTTTCCACCATTTATTATGATATTTGCTGTGGGCTTGTCATATATCTCCTTTATTACGTTGAGGTACATCCTTCTGTACCCAATTTGTTGAGAGTTTTATCGTGAAAGGATGTTGAATTGCATTAAATGCTCTTTCTGCATCTATTGAAATAATCATCTGATTTTTATCTTTCATTCTGTTAATGTGATATAACACGTTTATTGATTTGTGTGTATTGAATCCTTGTGTCCCAAGGGTGAGTCCCACTTGATCATATTGTACGATCTTTTTAATGCGCTGTTGAATTCAGTTTGCTAGTATTTTCATGGGAATTTTTGTATTTGTATTCATCAGGGGTATTGGCCTGTAGTTTTCTTTTCTTGTAGTGTCCTTATCTGGCTTTGTGTTCAGGGTAATGCTGGCCTCGTAAAATGAATTTGACTGTATTCCCCACTTTATAGTTTTGAAAGAGTTTGAGAAGAATATGGGTATCTACTCTTCTTCAAATGTTTGGTGGAATTCATTAATGAAACGTCCTAGTCCGAGGCTTTGTTGTTGTTGGGAGGTTTTTGATTACTGATTCAGCTCCTTACTCATTATTGGTCTGTTCAGATTTCCTGTTTCTTCATGATTGAGTCTTTGTATGATTGAGTAGGTTGTATGTTTCTGGGAAGTTTTCCGTTTCTTCTAGGTTGTCCAGTTTATTGGCATATAATTGTTCATAGTAGTGTCTTTGATTTTTTGTATTTTTGTAGTGTCAGATCTGAGCACTGGTTGCTATAAACCCTGTCCTCTTCCATGTCTCTATCTGATCTCCAGTGCTTGGGTCCAGCAGGTTCCCCCTGCTTTGTGAGACCTGAGTGGGCCTCCTGGAAAGTGTCCTGCAAAGCTGGGGAAGTCACATATCCACTTTGGGATCTCTTTTAACAACTGAAGAAAATGTAGGCCCTCTTAGTGTGATGCTGTGCCAGCCTGAGGGAGGGGCAATGTGTTCAAAGTGAAACCTCTCCTCTTACCCTTCTAAGGTCTTTCTTGGTCTCTGTGGTCCAGGGGTGTGTTTCAGCCTTACCCTCAGGTTCTGGGTTTTTCACAATGGCAAGCTATCTATGGATAGATGCTAGATGGTCTTCTTGCGTCAGGGACTGAGGTTAAGAACAACCTATGTCACCATCTTGATGATGTCATTAACCTGGTTTTCATTATTTTCATCTCTTATCTCTCTAGATTTCATTTTAGGTCATTTTAAGTATCTATTTTGTTGTCCACTAATTCTCTTTTTAGCTGTGTTTCATCCCTTCATTGAAGTTTTAATTTCATCTATTTTAATGTTTATTTCTAGAATTCTACTTGGTTCCAATTCTGTGTGCCTAATTACTCTTTCTGGGCTCTTGTTTCTCATAGTTTCAAGCCTCTTTTATTTATTTAAATTATATTCAATATGGTTATTTTATTTTTGGTACTTGAGAATACCATTTGCAGATCTTTTTTGGGTCTGTTATATGTTTCTCACTCATAATGCGTTATTTTCCTTGTGTGTTTAGTAACTTTTCTTTCTACTGTGGTCTCTTCGTTTTCTTTGGAATTTTATCTCTGGGAAATAGATGAGCTCTGGATTGACACTGGGTTCCTCTAGGAAGGTTTAGCATTGGTTTCTGCCAGTTGCTTAGTGGAACTACCAAATTGGGACCACCTTGAGTTAAATTCTCTGCTTGAGGATTTTTGTTCTCAAAGGTGGTGTGAATTCGGACTGTATATAAACTCATGTGCAAACTAGCTTGTTATTATCAGGGGATTTTTTTTACCCCCTCTATCTAGTAATAAAGCAAAAACAGGCAAGATTTGGCCATCCCTTTTTGTGCGGTGGGGCTCATTTTGCTGAGACCGAGGTGTTCCAGCTTTATGTGTAGTTTTATTTGTTTACTCATTTTTAATAAGTTATAATTTATTTACAATGGAATGGGCATTGATTGCAGATCAATTGGGAAAACATGGTGTTTTCAATAAATGGTTGCTGCAACAATAGGTTTTCCATACGTTACGTTCCATAATGTAATGAGATCTTATTTCACAGCATAAACAGTAGACCCTAGGAATGAGCTTCTTTCCATTGAGATCTATGTGGTCATCAAAGCAGATGCTTAAGGTCCCTACGGTTCAGCAGAAACCTCAAGATAAAAGCCAGTTTTTTTTTTTTTAACATCTTTATTGGAGTATAATTTCTTTACAATGGTGTGTTAGTTTCTGCTTTATAACAAAGTGAATCAGCTATACATATACATATATCCCCCATATCTCCTCTCTCTTGCCAGTCAAAATCCCAATAGAGAGTCTCATGAAATACCACAAGCTGATCTTAAAATTCTCACAGAAGAGCCAAAGATTAAGAAGAGTTATGGGGGTGAAATATACAGCATAATAGATATGGTCAACGACATTGTAATAACTTTGTATGGGAACAGATTGTTACTATACTTATAGTGGTGATCATTTTGTAATGTATTTAAACGTTGAATCACTATATTGTACATCTGAAACTAACATAATATTGTATGTCAACTATTATTTCAATAAAAGCAAAAGAAGAGCTAAGATAAGTTTGAAATACAAAAAAAAAAAAGCCAGTTTTGGTGTCTGCTTATCTGCCTAAGCCTCTTTTCACTGCATTTTCGGGCTTTGTATCTTACTTTCTTACCCTCTCAGTTTTACATTGAATTGCATTTAAAAAATATTTCATAATTTTATCCAACACGTTACTGTTTCAACCCTGAGAGGGCTGTTCATCCACTCTCATCCACCATAGTGCCATAAATGGAAATTCTAGTTATCTTTATTTACTCTTTAATCTTTTCCCTGTATTTTTGACATTCACTTTGATAATAAGAAACTTCAGTGCAACTATAAAATGAGACTTTCTGGTGTTTAAATGCTAAATGGGAGTATTTGAAACTTATGGAAATAACTTTATTTTTGAACCATGATAATATTTTAAAAATAGATGAGTTTCCAGCCCCTAGCTCTCTTGGTAAACTTAACATTGACTTCTAAATATTCATTTATTTCCATGTTGACTTTCCATTTCTTTCTTTTTTAGTATTAACAAATGATTTTTTTTAAGTTTATTTATTTTATTTGTTTATTTTTGGCTGCATTGGGTCTTCGTTGCTGCGTGTGGGCTTTCTCTAGTTGCAGTGAGCAGGGGCTACTCTTCGTTGTGGTGCGTGGGCTTCTCATTGCGGTGCGTAGGCTTCTCACTGCAGTGGCTTCTCTTGTTGCGGAGCAGGGGCTCTAGGCGTGCGGGCTTCAGTAGTTGTGGCATGTGGGCTCTAGAGCACAGGCTCAGTAGTTGTGGCGCACGGGATTAATTGGTCTGCAGCATGTGGGATCTTCCTGGACCAGGGCTTGAACCCATGTTCCCTGCATTGGGAGGTGGATTCTTAACCACTGTGCCACCAGGGAAGTCCCAACAAATGATTTTTAATTAAAGATAGAGAGCATCCATCTTCCACTAGCTCAATCCTTGATGAACTTTTGTTTTCCCTGCCACACAGTCATACTTTAATGCTAACGATTTTTATTATTTAGGCAGGAGCGTTAAAATCATCAGTTCCCTTCAAAAGACCTCATTTAATCAACTGCATTAGTAACCTACTTAATGCAATCATAGGCTAATTGAGTGAAAAAAAGAAAACCAATACATTATGCTGGTTAAGCTATTAAAATCTGTAGGGTTTGATGGGAAAACAGAATTAAATTATAAATTCTTTGTTATATACTCTACTTCAGTTCTTTCTTCCTCAGTGGGAGAGAATCTGTATTATAGCATTATTAGTATGTAAAATACTTAATGGTGCCTGTAAGTGTGCACACCTACATTTACAGTATTTTTATTCATGCTATACTTTGGCGTAAAGAACTATCTACATTTAAAAACATATTAAAGATAGTTTAAGACAGGAGATTAGAAAGACAGTAAGCTGATGAGATTCTTTTTCTCAAGAATTGTTTTTCAGGTCACACTGGGAGAAGGTATATTTGATCTTTTCCTCCAAACTATCAGGTTATTTTAAGATTAGGTTAGCTAATTTTTCATAGGAGTACATCTTTCTTAGGTGGTCAAAAGCATCGTTATATCACTAAGCACATTACTACAAAGTGAAGAGCATATTAAAGTTTGGGTATCTTACTGTTCTGATATATTGAGCTAGTTTAGCACAAACTTCCAGATAGATATGAAAGGCCAGATGAGGGTTTTCTCTACCTGCCTATGGTTTTCACCCCAAAGGTCTTCAACGTTGGCTTTGGTATTGCTTGAGAAGGTATTTCAAATGCTACCCTTGCCTTGGAGAGCCATCTGAAATATTTGCAGAGTGGTCCTTTTGTTCTGCATGTAATCTAGTCCGGACATGGTGCCCCAGCTGGGTTAGGTGATCTTTTGTGCTCTGTAGCTTCCTATAGGAAGCACGGGTCATGTAGTCCTGATTTCTAAGTGTCTCTCCCACTAGATTACAACGTCCTTTGCTCTGCAAGGTATCATGCACATAATAGGCATGCAATAAATGCCTATTAAGTAACTGAATATATGAATGGTTAGACTTTTTTGGGGAATGGGTTTCCTGTAGTCTTTCTTTTGTCTCTCTCTTGTCCTTATCTCAGAATGACCCCTAAAGAAAACTAAATCTAGAGAAATGCTTTATCATTTTCAGTATGGATTTGCTGGCCAAAAGAGGGTTTCAAACTCAGATTTGTGCCTATTTCTTGGAAACTGGCATTTGACTCTGCATTAATACTCAGTTTTGGCTTTTGCAACATGTAAAACTAAAACCACATGCCAATTCTTCACTTACTTGGTGAAAAAGGAGCTGTGCTGTCATATTATTAAGGCCCTTTACAGTTAGGTTTTATAAGTTTGTTTTATGTGATGAATCTTGACTCTTGCTTTAACTTTTTTTAACTCGCACTTCGATTCTACACATATTTTGTCATGCATGGAACACTGAATATTCCATGTGAGACATGAAGAGGTAAGAATTAGACTCTCCTTATTCATATTTTAGAACTAATGGACAAGGAGGTGGTTGAAGTTTGAGTCAAGGTAGAGATGCTCTCTGGAAATGAAGGCATGTGTTTGTCATTAACCTGTTATAATTAAAGCACTAGGGAGGAGCCGGTACTCTTTCTCCACCTGTGAACACCTTTATCCCAGAAGGCAGGGCTAGGAATTTCCTAGGTTGTTTAGGTTTCTTTGTTCCCCTATTCAACAAATATTAATTGAACATCTGGCACATGCTAGGACTGTGCTTGGGGCTTGGAATCGGTACTTCTGCAGTTGTTTTCTCACTGCTGGGGAAGGGCAGACATCGTTACCACCGTGTCTGGCATGTGGTAGAAACTCCATACATATTAGTTCTTGTGATTGTTATTATTCAAGTAGTCCCACATTGTGCACAGCCCAACAATGTCAGTTATACTGTGATTCCATCTCAGAGGCTTGGACAGAGGGTAACCAGATTTCAAGAAGAAAATGTGGGAACTCCACTGTATTTATTTATTTCAAATTATTTATTTCAAAGAGAACCCCTGCCCCAGGAAGAGCAACAACCCACATTTGCTGAGTCATTGCAGCAACTTCAGGGGAAGTCCAGTAAAATTGGGGGCCCCTTGGGGGCCAGTCCACAGCAGGAAGTGTAGTAAGGATCTTTGTAGACAGTATCATCTAGCCCTCCTCACTGCTGCTCAGCTGTGCAGGGCCCCTCATCCATTCATTGCAGGCAATAGCAGTAGGTGTCCTGGCTCTCTGTCCATTTCCCTGCTCCCTGCTGCCTACGTCTCATAGTAGCCCACGCTTCATCCAGGTGGTCTAATATGCTTTAGTATATTTTAGTATCTTTGTTTTGTTATTACTCATTTCTCTTTTAGGAGGTGCTCTTACTTACTTCTTTTGAGAGATCTTTTCTTTTCTTTTATACCTTGATGGCAAATTGGAATTCCAAGACCTGATTCAAATTGTGATACTGGTGCCTTAATTTATGAGCCTCCCACTTTAATAGGAGCATTTGGATTCTGTATGGGGCTACCGTCTTAATATGAATATTTTGGTTCTGAGATTCTGCCCTGAAAATCATACCAGTGTGCTAAACTGTTAGTGATGTTTTAGGCATGCTAATCTTGGTTTATGAATTGATGTCACAGGAAAGGAGTGAGACAGATTCCAGTCACCACTTTTTCATGTCTATAGTACCTCCTATGTAGTGTTCCCCCACACATGACTTTTCATTGTGAACTTTCAGAATAAAGTCATGTTCTGCTTTTTTTTTCTATTTGAAATAAACAAAAAACCAATTTAGCAGTAGGGAAGAAACTTTATTAATGAAATGACAACATATTTTTTAGAGGGCTCAAATTAAGGAAAACTGTTGGATACACACCAACCATAGTGATGTTCTATCAAAAAACAGAGTGAATTAAAATGATCATATTTTTAGCACATTATCAGATATGTCACCTGTAGGGATTCCCATGTGCAGAGGTGATATTGGCTAATAAAATATGTCACTTTAATATGTTCTATATTGTTTTAAGTAAAAACTTGTTTAAAAGAAAACATGCATGTCATCTCAGCATTTTCCTGCACATTTTTAAGATTATCAAATTTTCAAGTCACTCCACCTGTCTTTATTTTCAGTATTAAATGCCCTTGTTCAATTTAATTCAATCAAACATTGATTACACATTTACTATGTGTCAGTTATATCTTTCTCCCTTTTCTAAGCTCCAATACAATATGCTGTCTGAACCACTTATATGGCACTGATTGATATATTTTGGTTTTCTGAGTTTAAGTCTTATCTGCTCGACTACATTTCAAGATCTTGAAGGTTAGGGAATTATATATTTTTTATTCCCTTTACAGTGTCTAATACTTATGTACACAGTCGGCAGTCAGTAAATATTAGGTGATTGGATTAAATGAGTTAATCTGTGTAACAGCACTTAGAACAATTCCTGGGATGTGATAAACAATGTTTGTGACTGGTTAGTAAAATATGAAATTATTAACTAAATAAAAAATATTTCTAAGGCTGGTATATTTTGGGAAGTGTAGTTAGGGTCTGACATGATGTTGGGCACACAGAATGGACAATAAATTTTTGGTAAATTATTCAATTGAAGATTCATATAAATCTATATAGTAGTAAGTTCACTGAGAGATTAGATCTGTTAGGAGATCTGTTTGGAGTCAACCAGACAGGACTTCAGTCACTTGGTAGAAATATTTGGGCCAAGGAAAAAGTATAGTGGGGATTAATCAGAAGGTGTTAGGAAAAAGGATAATTTATCCTTGGCTGAGCATATGTTGATAAGAGTAAGGGATGTTGGAATGAACTAGAGAGGAGGACTGGGTTTCCTTCCTGGTTAGGACAGGTGGGTGGGTGGGTGGAGAATCAAGTGCTGGGAGGTAGTCAGTTCTACCTACCAGTGTTCAATCTTAGATTCTATCCAGTAATGACTCTCAGCTGGCATTGTGGAGGAGAGGGTAAGGAATCTAATGCAGAGCAGAGCAGGACCAGATGCCCGAGGGTACCCCAAAATATAGTCTCAGTTGCAAGGGTAGAGTCAGATCTGGATGGGGTCATTCTAGTTGGCATCTGCTGGGGAAGTTGGTCCCTGTGCTCGCACCATCATCTTTTTTGGAAGAGCTCAGTTCTTATTATTTATCATAAGTTAACGTGTCTTGAGGCCTGAAGGCATCAATTGATGGACACCACAAATTGAATCAGACTTTCATATTCAGAGTAGTTGGTTACCAGCAAAAACAGAATCTGATACAAATTTTAACATCTAACAAAATTCTTTTCCATTTCCTTGGTGTTAATAGATGTGGATATATTGAAGGTAATACGATTCTCTCTCTCTCTCTCTCTCACACACACACACACACACACACACACACATACACACACGTGTGTGTGTACATGCAAATCCAACAAATTTAATTTTTCTTTTTTTTTGTGGTACGCGGGCCTCTCACTGTTGTGGCCTCTCCTGTTGCGGAGCACAGGCTCCGGACGCGCAGGCTCAGCGGCCATGACTCACAGGCCTAGCCGCTCCGTGGCATGTGGGATCCTCCCAGACCGGGGCACGAACCCGTGTCCCCTGCATCGGCAGGCGGACTCTCAACCACTGTGCCACCAGGGAAGCCCCAACAAATTTAATTTTTGTTGAGCTTTTTTGTTAGAGCTTCAGCTGCAGCATGCTTGTCTTTGAAATTGAATGCACTGCTTTTTGTTTTTTTATAAATCCAAACTAAAATTAGAATTTCCTTTTATACTTTTAACTGGTTGTGTGCCTCATCTGTTTGTGAGAACACATTTGCATGAATATCCTATATTCAAAGTCTTTATTACTTCTACTCTGGCTTCCAGCAATAAATACAGTCTTCACCAGGTTCTTTGGAAACCCAGATGCTAAATCCCGTACTAAAAAATCTGTCCTCTTGTCAAGCCATCTGGCTTTGGAGTTTTGGCCTCTCTGTTGCTCTGTCCATAAGCCTTTGCTCACTCTGCTTTAGGTCACCATAAGATTCCTGACTGGCAGCTTTTGTTTTACTTCTTTGCATGAATATGGGCACAAGCCTTTCCCAGAGTGTGTCGCTGTGAGACGGCTGAGGCCAGACCACAACACTGACAAAACTAATGATGTTTCAAAAACAGTGGAAGGGAAGTTTTCAACATGGAGTGTAACCTAAACAACTTCTAGATGAGGATTCTCTTATCTTCTGTAGGCCTGGCAGAGTGGTGGGTCCCTGATGGTGTCCTCAAGGCTGGTGACACTTTGGAGGCCAGATCTAATTTCCAGATAGATAAAGGATTTTATCTTTGCCTCACTTCTCAACCCTCATTTTCTGCCCCAGGATCTGCTCTTTCTGTGAACAATTGGCAGCTAAAATATTTACTCCTTTTAAGGAAATCCCAAAGGCAAGTGATCTTGACCAGTGGCTCTCACCAGGATAATTATACCAAATTACAATAGTCCAGCATCACCACACATAGGGGTTTTCAGGTTTAAGTAACATGGCATATCAGAGGAAGGTGTCCAGATTGAGCCGTGCTGAGTTCAGTTTAATTTGCTTTTAAAGCAGTTGAATATCATGCCTGCTGCCTTTCTGCTGTTGTGGGAGTCTCATATCCTTATCTACATAAGCAATTCTCAGTACACCTGCCTTTTCCTATCCCTGAACCCAGCCATTTCCCTGGGAAAAACAATGATATTATTTAAATCCATATATAGGAAAGAAATAGTACTCTAAAAATAGTAAAGCCTTAGACACATAATCCTGGCAAAGCCATTTTTACAATAATCCATATCACCAATAGAAATTGTATCTTCTCAAACTAAATATCTACATTTGTGTTATTTCACCATTTCCCCCAAGCATTATGCGTGAGAGCATTTATTTAACCAAAGAGCTCATCTGAGATTATTTTTCCTTAAAAAAGATAGAATCAATCACAAAGGTGAATTCAAGTCATCTTTAGAGAGACCAAGATGACCTGCAGCTACTTGACCAGCTCTTCTGTTTTCCTTCCTCCTTTTCGCTTCTTTCTGCGTTCGCTTTGTCCACTTTCCCCCTGTGAACTTCCTGTCCATCCATGGATTATGTTAATGGGGACTAAACTAAGGGATCAACTTGCCACAGCAGTTCTCTCTCTCTTTTGGATCTTTTTATTATGGAATATTTCAGACATCCATCATCGAATAGTAAAATGCACCTTCATGTACTCATTAACCTTTGCTCATCTTATTTCATCTGTTCTCCCCACATCTTTATTTTTTGGTAGCATATTTAAAGCAAATCCATATTATTTCACCCATAAATACACCAGTATGTTTACAATAGATAAGGACTTAAAAACACTGCTACACAGTAGCAAAATTTTATATTATTTGAAACAATACCTCTGAAAAATTTCATATTTGTCTCCAAAGTGCCTTTTTACAGTTGTTTTATTTGAATTAGGATCCAATCAAGGTTCATAAGTTACATTTGTTTGCCATCTTTCTGGAGTCTCTTGATCTCTCAAAGCTGCTACTCCACTTTTTCATGCTGTTTATTTCTTAAAGAAGCAGGACATTTTTTTTTTAACATCTTTATTGGGGTATAATTGCTTTACAATGGTGTGTTAGTTTCTGCTTTATAACAAAGTGAATCAGTTATACATATACATATGTTCCCATATGTCTTCCCTCTTGCGTCTCTCTCCCTCCCACCCTCCCTATCCCACCCCTCCAGGCTGTCTCAAAGCACCGAGCCAATATCCCTGTGCCATGCGGCTGCTTCCCACTAGCTATCTACCTTACGCTTGTATATATGTCCATGACTCTCTCTCGCCCTGTCACAGCTCACCCTTCCCCCTCCCCATATCCTCAAGTCCGTTCTCCAGTAAGTCTGTGTCTTTATTCCTGTCTTAGCCCTAGGTTCTTCATGACATTTTTTTTTCTTAAATTCCATATATATGTGTTAGCATACGGTATTTGTCTTTCTCTTTCTGACTTACTTCACTCTGTATGACAGACTCTAGGTCTATCCACCTCATTACAAATAGCTCAATTTCGTTTCTTTTTATGGCTGAGTAATATTCCATTGTATATATGTGCCACATCTTCTTTATCCATTCATCCGATGATGGAAACCTAGGTTGTCTCCATCTCCTGGCTATTGTAAATAGAGCTGCAATGAACATTTTGGTACATGACTCTTTTTGAATTTTGGTTTTCTCAGGGTATATGCCCAGTAGTGGGATGGCTGGGTCATATGGTAGTTCTATTTGTAGTTTTTTAAGGAACCTCCGTACTGTTCTCCATAGTGGCTGAACCAATTCACATTCCCACCAGCAGTGCAAGAGTGTTCCCTTTTCTCCACACCCTGGAAACCAGTACATTTTTACTGGGACATTTTTCCTGTACAGTTTTTCTTATTTTGAAGTTGGCTGATTGCATCCTCATGCCGTCATTTAACATCATCCTCAATCTTGTTTTTTGTAGACTGGTAACTTGATTTAGAGGCAACTAGATTTAGATTTAATTATTGGGCAAGAATAATTCGCAGATGGTAAAGCACAGAATGACTGTTTTTTCTACTTTTCATAGTATTTTAAGGTTGGTTACTGGGTTCAGGTGATTTAAACCAGAGTGTGTATTGTAAAGTTCACCATCAACCTGTCACTTAGTGGTCTTAGCTTCCATTGGTAATTGAGGTTCAGACCCTTTATTCATTATTATTTACATAAAGGGTGATTTTTCTAGTTCTGCTATTTCTTTTGCATTATTAGCAGGTATTCTTCTGTGATGAAGAACTTTCCTTCATCATCTCTTTGGTTTATAAAAACATTTACTGATCTAGATGGAGCATATAATGCCTTTGCTTTTGGCAGGCTGCTTCTCCCAGAATCTTCTCTGAAGGCCCTTCCCAGCTCAATGAGCCTGATGGAACACACCAGCTGCTACCTCACATCTCACCACTGATCAGTGGTTTCCCTCCTACCACCATATTCTATTCCTTGGCGGTCTATTTTTATAACCAACTGGTGCTCAGAGGGAAGCATAGACCCTTTTGACAGAAGAGGCTTTCCTAGCCAAAACTATGGGGTGGGACTTCTCAAAACACTCTCACACCTGTGAAGATTGCCTGCATTCATTTTGTTGCCTGCATGTTCTTGACACGTGTGTTGCAGTCCCCAGCATTGGGTGTTTTGTGAATTTTCAGGGAGTTGCTGGAGTAGACAGGCATGACATGAACTTTGCATCATTGTTTAATACTGTCTGGAAAGCTCGCTGCTCAGGAACCCGGAGCTGAGCCTGTCAGCCTTCTGCTTTGTGATTTCTCTATGTGGGAGGACTCCATTTGCTGTGGGCTTATAAAAAGTACCTCGATCTGCAGCTAAAGAGAAAATTCATTGCTCTATTAACAAGTAAATGTGACTCATAAACTCATATTCTGTATTGGTGCAAGTGAAAAAGAGGACAAAAATCTGTGTCTTCAAATTCAGCTGCTAATTTCATAAAGTCCTTAAGAATATTTTTTTTCCCTCCAGAATGGAGCAATTAACAAGGAACTCTCTGAAAACCAACTGTTAAGTTTTTATCCAGATTCTTCCCCAGTACACTGGAAAGCCACAGCATATTTCATTACAATTCCAGATATTCTGACATTAAACGCCTCTCTTCAGATTCTCCCTTTGAAAGAGTGGTTGAAAGACTTGCTGTACAGAGATGAAATCCTCTCTCGTATCCCTGAATCAGTTTTATAGAGTTTGCTCCATGGGCAAACTGAGTTCCACCTTTTTATGCTCTAGGATCGCTTTTAAAACATGAGCCCCAGGGTTTTCAGTGCACTTATCCATTGCTATATTTGAATGAAATTGAAAAAAAATTCCAAGAATTTTGATTTCTATGTGTTTTTTAATATTTTTCTGTGAATTTATTTAGGTTAACACTTAGTATGAGTTGAGAAGGATTGATGGCTCTGCCATTGCTTGACCAATAATTATATATGTTGAAAGCCTTTGAGCAAGGTAAATGTCTTCTTTTCCAGTTGCCTTTTTCCCAGAGTCTCCCCATCTGAGACAGTTGGAAAAGGCATGAAAAATGAATGTGACAGGAAGTGGCTTAGCTCCCTGACATGCCGATATTCTGGAACTGCTTGGGATTTATTGAAGCAGAATCAGTGGCAAGAAGTATCCAGTGCTGCCAACATGTCCAGTGGGCTAAGGTCCTATAAATCTATGGAATAAATAGCTGCATAGTGGTATTTTTTCATCTATTTATTACCTGGTAGATAAGTCTCTGTTGCCATGGCAACGTGAGAGTGGAGAAAGGAAATAGTTGGCAGGTTGTTACAAAGTATCAAACTTCTTTTACTCCTTCCTACATTCAATTTCTTTCTGTTTTGTGGGCTTGGGGCTCTACTGGCAATAGTGTATTTTTGAAAAAGGCATTATTTAGGAATTCTCAGTGTCACCTATGGCATCTGAGGGGCTCTACAGAATGCCCCTAAATACTGAAGCTCTTACCCTATAGGAGCTCACATTAAGAGCTGTGAGAATTGACATCTCACAAGACAGAGAGGGACCTGGGAGGATTACTTAGGGATAAAAGAAATTTTCCTTTGGAAATTGTCCTTTGATTAAGAAAAGAGAAATGGATTTTCTATAGCAAAGTCTTAATACCTAAAATTGGATTTTCCTAAATACAGTAGTATTAGGACTCTAATTTATAATAAGAGTGTTCATGTATCCTTCTCAAAGAACTTTCCCATCCTCTTCCATACTAAGCTTTTCTAAATCCACTACGATAAAGGTAAGCCTTATCTCTACGTTTCAGACAGAGATGCTGAAGCAGTAAGTGTAGATGAGTAGATACAGAGCTACAAGCATGATTAGTGTTTTCTGTATCTTAAACCTGGGCCCAGTCTGTTAGGATTTTCTTGTTCCCTTCTTCCCCATCAGGATACACTGAGTATAACTATTCATTGGTGATGCTGAATAAATTTTGAATGGTTTACACAGGGTGTAACTTTCGATTATGTTTCAATATCCAGTCACACTCTGTGTTCAGTTTCCTCTGACTCACTGTAAAAGATTGGATGCACTTGTAACCTCATAATTTTTTGTTTGGTTTGTTTAAATCAAGGTTTAACAATTCAGATGCTTACAAGGGCTGAGGCTGTGTAATTGAGTGTAATAGAGTGGTTGTGTGGCTTGTGGCTAATTGGCATCTCTACTTACTATTCAAATTAAAAAAAAATTAGAGCAAGGTTCAACCCTTTGTCTGGGTTGAATTCAACCAGCAGTTTCAAGACTGGCATCTCCAGAAACATTTAAATGCTTGAAAAATGATTTGCTTAACAAAAAAATATGACTCAACTATTTATATTACTTTCTTAAACATTGACAATTATACTTGAAATTATTGGAATATTTGAAATATATAATTTACTTAAATCTTGAGAGCACACAATTAATTATGCGCTTTAAAAGTCACACATTTCTTGCAAATCAAAACTACAGTGCGATATCATCCCACACCGGTCAGAATGGCCATCATCAAAAAATCTACAAACAATAAATGCTGGAGAGGGTGTGGAGAAAAGGGAACCCTCATACACTGTTGGTGGGAATGTAAATGGATACAGCCACTGTGGAGAACAGTATGGAGGTTCCTTAAAATACTAAAAATAGAACTACCATATGACCCAGCAGTCCCACTACTGGGCATATACCCTGAGAAAACCATAATTCAAAAAGAGTCATGTACCACAATGTTCATTGCAGCTCTATTTACAATACCCAGGATGTGGAAGCAACCTAAGTGTCCATCGACAGATGAATGGATAAAGAAGATGTGGCACATATATACAATGGAATATTACTCAGCCATAAAAAGAAATGAAATTGAGTTATTTGTATTGAGGTGGATGGACCTAGAGACTGTCATACAGAGTGAAGTAAGTCAGAAAGAGAAAAACAAATACCATATGCTAACACATATATATGGAATCTAAAAAAAAAAAAAAAAGGTCATGAAGAACCTAGGGGCAAGACAGGAATAAAGATGCAGACCTACCAGAGAATGGACTTGAGGATACGGGGAGGGGGAAGGGTAAGCTGGGACAAAGTGAGAGAGTGGTAGTGTATATATGGACATATATACACTACCAAATGTAAAATAGGTAGCTGGTGGGAAGCAGTCGCATATCACAGGGAGATCAGCTTGGTGCTTTGTGACCAGCTAGAAGGGTGGGATAGGGAGGATGGGAGGGAGGGAGACACATGAGGGAAGAGATATGGGGATATATGTATATATATTACTGATTCGCTTTGTTATAAAGCAGAAACTAACACACCATTGTAAAGCAATTATACTCTAATAAAAATGTTTAAAAAAAGAAAGTCACACATTTCAGAAGGAAATACATGACATGCCTCAGTATTGGGTATAATAAGGCCAAGTGCCTCAGTCTTTAAAATTATCCTAAGAAAATTGCTTAAGAAAATACTGGTTATTATTGCCTTGAATTTCCAAAATTTTCCTAGTCTTATACTCCTCTATCCCTCCTTCCCTTCTTTTCTCTTTTCCTTCTTTCTCCCCTCCTTTTTCTCTGTCTTTCCTTCCCTTTTACTTTCCTTTTCCCTCCCCTTCCCTCCCCTCCCCTTCCTTCCTTCCTCTCTCCCTCCCTCCCTTCCTGTAGTAAAACTACTTTTAGTACTATTTTTCATAAACACACATCAGATATTCTAAGATGTCTTTCCTGGAGCAATCCATATAACTTGGAGACCCCAATAATCTTGCAGTAAGCTTTAGGCAGTAGACAAATGTCATCCTGGGACATTTCTTTGTTGCTCTCATGTTGGAGTCCTTATATTCTGTATCCTGTGTTTTCCTATTTTGGGGCTAACTTTCTTGTTTTGCTGGAATACATTTTCCAGTAACTTCCTGAGAAAAAGTGTGTAGAAGGTAACTTTATATTTTTGTATATTTATAAATGCTTATATTCTATCATCACACTTAACTGGTAATTTGGCTAGTATAGAATTTACATTTGGAAATAATTTTCCCTCAGAATTTGGAAGGCACTGTTTCATTAACATCTAGTTTACAGTATTGGTCTGGAGAACAAATCTGATTTCTGAGGTTTTGCATGTGACCTGTTTTTTCTCTATTCAGTGTTCTAAACTTTTGGAATGGTGTGCCTTGGTGTGGTTCTCTTTCATTTACTGTGTTGAGAACTTGGGTGGGCTCATTCACTATTAGAAATATTCTTATTTATTCGATAACTTCCTCTCCTTAATTTTCTGTTTTTATTTTCCTGGAAAAACGTTACAGGTTGTACTTCCTAGAAAAATCCTTTTCTTAATTATTCTTTTGTGTTACCTGCCCACCCATCCCTCCTACCCCCCACTCTCTGGGAGAGCTCATTAACTCCATCTTCCAAATTTTCCATTGCATTTTTCACTTCTGCTTCGTATTTTAAAGTTTTTAGAATTCTTTCTTGTTCTCTGCTTGTTCCTTTTCTTGGGTTACATCTCCTGTTTATTCATGGATGTAATAATTTAACCTTTCTAATATATTTGAGGATATTAGTTATACTTTTTTCCCAAAGTTTTTCTGATGCATGACATTTTTCTGTTGCTTCCATGCTCCTTTTATCTGTTTGTTTATGATCTTCCTTCTGTGTTAGAACAGCATTTTTCAATTTTGTTTTCTCTGAAAAAATCATTGAAATAATTTTCAGGTCTCAGGGAACTTCTGCATAAAATTATTAAATCTTCAGCTCAAGATATATAACATGACCACTAAATTTTGGATATAATAATTCAATAATAATTTCCAATGCTCTTTTGAGAAGAGGATAATATTTTTCCTGCAAATTTGCTTAGTTTGTTCAATATATTAGCTAATTCTTTTTGTGTAGTGCCCTTTCCCATATAGGATGTCGACTTTATGTAAGTCAGTAACATAGATAGTGGTAACTTCAGATTTTTTTCTTTAAACATTTCCTACTAGATTTTTAAAACTTTATCCAAGTAGCCTAAAATCTTACTCAAATTTCTGCTATATAAAGTCCTAATGAGTTATGATATGTGGTATAACATGTATGGAAGATTAGTTTTCCTCCTATTTTAAACTAGAAATGGCTATTTATCCAATATTTTTTTGCAACAACTAGGTAGTAAAGATGAGCTTATCTTTCTTGAAATTAATATTTTTCTCTTTTTAAAATAAAGTTTAAAATTGCATGAAGCAGATATAAATTCTATTCAATAACTGGTTTAAGCCAATGTGGGATTTGATTTTTCTAAATATGAGTTTGTAGATTTAAGAAGAGGTTATGCATATGTATAGCTGATTCACTCTGTTATACAGCAGAAACTAACACACCATTGTAAAGCAATTATACCCCAATAAAGATGTTTAAAGAAAAAAAAAAGAAGAGGTTATGAATTGATTTTAAATAATGGTATTTACAACATGAAAATTTATTGACAATGTTGAATACTGATGCTATTACAACCATAAGCAAAAGCAATATGAATGAAATGCATTGTAAGAAACAACTCTATATAAGACATTGAAAAAATATTTTCATATTGCATTCATGACCAGGATTAATTTTAATTTTAGCAATTACAAATTATTATAAATATGTGTTGGTTTCTGTTTCTCTCTTATGGAGTATATAGGCATAAAAGAGTATTATTTTTGAAACTGAAAATAAGAATAAAATTTACCTAATTACTTTGAAGCCTGTGCTTCTTTCTTCCCACACAAATACTGAAGTCTGGGTCAAATTTAAGATAAGCACACATGTATTTCATTTTCACTCAAAATGAAATGATCTCTTGGTGATAGCTAAATAAGAAAAGTTTGCTCAGACATGTTGAAAGTTGAAAACTAGAGCAACATATTCATTGTCTTTCTCTGAGTGACTGGCCTTTTTTTCAATCATCTGTTGCACCATTGCAGTGAAATGAATCTTGAGATTATAATTCTTTATCCCTAATTTATTGGAATTGCCCATGACAGGTTAAAATTCTTCTTTTCTAAATCATACCTCATCTTCAAAAATAACCATTTTGAGCCATCAGATATGTTTGTTAAATATAATGCTAATAAAGTATAGGATAAAGACAACAAATAACTATACAAAGTATCACGAAAAATGGAAGCTTCACAGTACAATTTATTTCTAACCTCTACAACCCACGTTTTGCATGTTTAAAATAATAGCAAAATGACAGGGAGGCAATTGAATCACAGTACATAAAAATTTGTTCTTTAGAATGAAAATTTTTCTATAATTATTTTATTCACAAGCAGAACTTATTTATTCACATAAGCAGCCCATAAATAAAGATGGTTGAAGTACTTTGATGTCATCAGCCTACCATAGTCACCTCCATGCAGTGTAGCACTCACCAGTTATCAACAGCCTTCTCTATTTCATGTCAAATACTGAGAATGGGCTTAAAGCAATAAACATGATCCTATACTGCACTGCTGAAAGATCTCTTACTAAATTGCTAATGGAGCTGTTGGGTCACTGTCCATCATTTTTTCATAAGGCATGTGAAGTTCAAAACTGCTGTTTATTATTACTTTTTGAATCATGATCTTTCACAGAGCCCCTAGAGACACTTTGTAGAACCCTACGGTTCCTTGAGAAATACTATGTTGGAGATATTTATCTTCTCTTTGAGGTTAATTCTACATAAAGTTTCTGTGAAGTATTATTGGTTGGGACCTTTCTTTTGTTGGGGATCCCCATGTGTCAGTACCTATGTCTTTTCTTGGGGCTATTCAGGACCCTCAACATTTCTGCCTGGAGATTAGTGGTTATATGCTTGGCTTCCAGTACTCTTGGATCTCAGCCATGCAAGGAGATGGATGAGAACCTCACTATTCAGAATGTAGACTTTGCACTTACTACCCTTGTTTTTAGCATGGTATCTCTTCCCTACCTTCCACTGTATCTAGTGTATAGATTTGGAGAATCTCTTGTTTAATTTCTTCACAGATTTAATTCCCAGTCTGACCACTCCTTGTGTAGATGTTCAGCAAATGAGATTTTCAGTCCCAAACTTCGTCTACAATTTGGTGCCACCAATCCCTAAGTTTTTATGGGGCTTATGGTATGAATTGGTTTATTTCTCTTCTCCTTATCACCCTCCATTGCAGGTTTTTTTGTTTTTTGTTTTTTTGTTTTTTGAGGTCTTTTTTGTATTCAGCTTTCTCAGCTATGATAAATCCTCCATTCATTTTCCATCTGCCAAAGGTTTGTTGGCACCTCTCATCTGTGTTGTCTCCTTTCCTGTTGTCTTTATTAATGTTTTTCTCTACTGTTCTCTTAGTCCTTATGGGATTCTACCTCTTTATTTCTTTATTCTCATCAGTGGAGTTCCAGGAAGGAATAGAGGTAAGAACATGTGTTCAATATTGCCTTGATTAACCAGATGTCCTTCATTGAAAGTCTTAATCCCTTTCTTGTGGAGGAACAATTCAGCAAGGCAAAGGATGCTCATGAAAAGTTTTGGAACTCAAGTTAAAGAAGTTCAGGCTTAGGCTCAACCCAGAAGTAGAAAACCGTCAGCCTGCAGGTCCAGAACAGTCCCCAGATGTCTTTTGTTTAAATATACAAAGTATGTTCTTTACTTAATTAGTACTGTTTTTTAAATGGGGGAGAGTTCACATTATAACCAAGAATTCAGACATCTTTGAAACAAATCAGAAGATCTGGTTGTACATTATGGCGTGGTAACAATTGACTAGGTGTGAGGAGTAAATGCATTCGCTCACTGGCTTGCTACATTTGTACCCAAGTCGGCTCCAGTCATAACTCTAAAGTGCTTGATTTTGACCTGCCCCCACTGCAGAAGAGTATTTCTTGGATTTAGGAAATCCACCACAGGTTATACATTTGTTGTGTTATCTTCTATCTACTGAAAAATGTCATCAGTAACCCTTTTCTCTGAAAATATATCATTTCCTCCCTCATTTTTTCCCCCAGTATAATACCTTTTCTTTTCCTTTTTAAATTAATATTTTGTTGGAATATAGTTGATTTGCAATGTTGTTAGTTTCTGCTATACAGCAAAATAAATCAGTTATACATATACATATATTCACTCTCTTTTAGATTCTTTTCCCATATCACCCTCATTCACTTTATTTTAAAAAATTTTAACATCTTTATTGGAGTATAATTGCTTTACAATGGTGTGTTAGTTTTTGCTGTATAACAAAGTGAATCAGCTATACGTATATCCCCATATGCCCTCCCTCTTGCGTCTCCCTCCCACCCTCCCTATCCCACCCCTCTAGGTGGTCAAAAAGCACCGAGCTGATCTCCCTGTGATATGTGGCTGTTTCCCACTAGCTATTGATTTTATATTTCGTAGTGTATATATGTCCATGCCACTGTCTCACTTTGTCCCAGCTTACCCTTCCCCCTCTGCGTGTCCTCAAGTCCATTCTCTACAGCTGAATCTTTATTCTTGTCCTGCCCCTAGGTTCTTCAGAACCATTTTTTTTAACATTCCATATATATACGCATACGGTATTTGTTTTTCTCTTTCTGACTTACTTCACTCTGTATGACAGAGTCTAGGTCCATTCACCTCACTACAAATAACTCAATTTTGTTTCCTTTTATGGCTGAATAATATTCCATTGTATACATATGCCACATCTTCTTTATCCATTCATCTGACAGTGGACACTTAGGTTGCTTCCATGTCCTGCCAATTGTAAATAGAGCTACAATGAACATTGTGGTACATGACTCTTTTTGAGTTATGGTTTTCTCAGGGTATATGCCCAGTAGTGGGATTGCTGGGTTATATGGTAGTTTTATTTTTAGTTTTTTAAGGAACTTCCGTACTGTTCTCCATTATGACTGTATCAATTTACGTTCCCATTAACAGTGCAGGAGGGTTTCCTTTTTGCCACACCCTCTCCAGCATTTATTGTTTCTAGATTTTTTGATGATGGCCATTCTGACTGGTGTGAGGTAATACCTCATTGTAGTTTTGATTTGCATTTCTCTAATGATTAGTGAGGTTGAGCATCCTTTCATGTGTTTATTGGCAATCTGTATATCTTCTTTGGAGACGGTCTTCTGCCCATTTTTGGATTGGGTTGTTTGTTTTTTTGATATTGAGCTGCATGAACTGCTTGTATATTTTGGAGATTAATCCTTTGTCAGTTGCTTCATATGAAAATATTTTCTCCCATTCTGAAGGTTGTCTTTCTGTCTTGTGTATGGTATCCTTTGCTGTGCAAAAGCTTTGAAGTTTCATTAGGTCCCATTTGTTTATTTTTGTTTTTATTTCCATTTCTCTATTTCCATTTCCATTTCCTTTTTGAGGTGGGTCAAAAAGGATCTTGCTGTGATTTACGTCATAGAGTGTTCTGCCCATATTTTCCTCTAAGAGTTTTATGGTGTCTGGATTTACATTTCGGTCTTTAATCCATTTTGAGTTTATTTTTGTGTATGGTGTTAGGGAGTGTTTTAATTTCATTCTTTTACATGTTAGTCTGAAGTCTGGGAACCTGATTCCTCCAGCTCCGTTTTTCTTTCTCAAGATTGCTTTGGCTATTCGGGGTCTTTTGTGTTTCCATACAGATTTTTTGTTCTAGTTCTGTGAAAAATGCCATTAATGGCTTAATAGAGATTGCATTGAATCTGTAGATTGCTTTGGGTAGTATCATCGTTTTCACAATGTTCACTCTTCCAATTTATTCTCTTAGCTTTTGCTTGTCTGTCAAGCATTTGATTTCTCTGTTGAATCTGAATGAGATCCTTGCTGGGTAGTATAATCTTGTTTGTAGGTTCTTCCCTTTCATCACTTTAAATATATCATGCCACTCCCTTCTGGTTTGTAGAGTTTCTGCTGAGTAATCAGCTGTTAACCTTATGGGAGTTCCCTTGTATGTTATTTGTCGTTTTTCCCTTGTTGCTTTCAATAATTTTTCTTTGTCTTTAATTTTTGTCAGTTTGATTACTATGTGTTTTGGCATGTTTCTCCTTGGGTTTATCCTGCCTGGGACTCTTTGTGCTCCCTGGACTTGGATCTCTATTTCCTTTCCCATGTTAGCGAAGTTTTCGAGTATAATATCTTCAAATATTTTCTCGGGTTCTTTCTCTTTCTCTTCTCCTTTTGGGACCCCTATAATGTGAATGTTGTTTGGTTTAATGTTGTCCCAGAAGTCTCTTAGGCTGTCTTTATTTCTTTTCATTCTTTGTTCTTTATTCTGTTCCATGACAGCGAATTCCACCATTTTGTCTTCCAGGTCACTTATCCATTCTTCTGCCTCAGTCATTCCGATATTGATTCCTTATAGTGTATTTTTCATTTCAGTTATTATATTGCTCATCTCTGTTTGTTTGTTCTTTATTTCTTCTAGGTGTTTGTTGTTCAATTCTTCTTGGTCTTTGTTAAACATTTCTTGCATCTTCTCGATCTTTGCCTCAATTCTTTTTCTGAGGTCCTGGATCATCTTCACACTCATTATTCTGATTGTTTTTGTGGATGGTTGCCTATCCCTACTTCATTTAGTTTTTTTTCTGGGGTTTTATCTTGTTCCTTCATCTGGTACATAGCCCTCTGCGTTTTCATCTTGTCTGTCTTTCTGTGAATGTGGTTTTTGTTTGGCAGGCTGCAGGATTGTTGTTCTTGCTTCTGCTGTCTGCCCTCTGGTGGATGAGGCTGTCTCATAACATTTTTTTTTTTTTTTTTTTTTGCGGTACGTGGGCCTCTCACTGTTGTGGCCTCTCCCGTTGCGGAGCAACAGGCTCTGTATGCGCAGGCTCAGTGGCCATGGCTCATGGGCGCAGTTGCTCTGCGGCATGTGGCATCTTCCCAGGCTGGGGCACGAACCAGTGTCCCCTGCATCGGCAGGCGGACTCTCAACCACTGCGCCACCAGGAAAGCCCTCATAACATGTATTTTTAAAGAGTTTGTAAGTTATGTGCATGAAGGTATTTTTCATCATTAGTATATAGGAATGCCAGAGATTTCTGTGCATTAATTTTGTATCCTGCTACTTTACCAAATTCATGAAGGTAATTTTTAAAGTTAACTATAATAGCGAGAGGGAAAGAAAAGGAGGGGAGAATATTTAAACACCTAATGAAAGAGAATGATTAGGTACCCTGTGTTGTAGTAATACAAAGGGAATATTATGGGTTTATTTAAAAATATAACCAAAATCTCTGTTTTATGTTAGAAAGATTATAACACTGTGCTTGATGAAAAAAACCAGAGTATTCAATTGTATATTTATATATTTTACAAATTATGCAAATTAAAAGCATACAGGTCAAGAGCAGAAAGTTATTATTTTTTTAATGTAATATAAAGTAAGTAGAAAAAGTTACTATTTTTTCTGATTTTAAATGTGATATATTTATTTATAAAAGTTGTGAAATAAAGTGAAGTATATAGAATAAGATAAAAACCAGTGTTAATTTTACCACCCCAAAATAACCACTGTCAACACTTTGATACATATGTTTATATATATTCTTCTGTTACAGCTTTATTGAGGTATAATTAATATAATAACGTGTACATATTTTTAACATCTTTATTGGAGTATAATTGCTTTACACTGGTGTTAGTTTCTGCTGTATAACAAAGTGAATCAGCTATACATATACATATATTCCCATATCTCCTGCCTCTTGCATCTCCCTCCCAAACTCCCTATCCCACCCCTCTAGGTGGTCACAAAGCACCAAGCTGTTCTCCCTGTGCTCTGAGGCTGCTTCCCACTAGCTATCTATTTTATGTATGGTAGTATATATAAGTCCATTTACATATTTTTAAAGTGTATAGTTTCATAAACGTTGATTTTTTTATATCATGATGTATACACATATATATCCACAAATGATATGTATATCAACACAATCAAGATAACATATCCATCATTCCCAAAACTTTCTTTGTCCCTGTATTATTCTTTTCTCCTGTCTCATCTTTTAAAGGCAATCATTGATTTCTGTCTCAATAGATTGGTTTGAATTTTATAGAATTTTATATAAGTGAAATCAAACATGAAGCCTCTTTTTGGTCTGGCTTATTTCAACCAACAGAATATTTTGGGATTAATCCATGTTGTAGCCTATATCAATTGTTCATTCCTTTTAATTGCTGAATAGTATTCCATTGTATAGATTTACCACTATTTATCCATTTACCTGTTGATGGACATTTGGATTACTTGCAGTCTGGGTATTACAAATAAAGGTGCTATCAACATTTGTGCAGAAGTCTTTGTGTGGACATATACTTTTACTTTCTTGACTAAATATCTAGGAAAGAAATGGCTGGATCATGTAGTAGGTGTATGTTTAACTTCTTAAGAAATTGCCAAAATATTTTGCCAAGTGGTTTTACTGTTTACATTCCTACCAGCAGTGTTTCAGCGTTCTAAATCCTCCACATCTTTTCCAAAACGAAATATGTTCAGTTTTAAAAATTTTAGTCATTCAGAAAGGTATGTAGTACTTATTTCATTGTGGTTTTAATTTGCATTTCCCACATGACTAATGATGTTGAACATCTTTTCATGAAGATGTGTCTGCTCAAATCTTTTGCTGATTTATTGTTGTTGTTTTCCTAAGTTTTGAGTTCTTTATATACTCTAGAAACAAGTCCTTTATTAGATATGTGACTTATAATTATTTTCTCCCAGCCTGTGGCTTGTCTTTTCATTCTCTTTACAGTGTCTTTTGAAGAGCCAAAGCCTTAACTTTGATGAAGTTCAATTTATCAGTTTTTTCTTGTATGGGTCATGCTTTTGGCACTGTATCAAAATTATTTTTACTTAGCCTAAAGCTTTTGTTGTACATATTTTACAATGTTAGGTTTTACATTTATGTCTGTTTTGAGTTAGTTTTTGTATGTGGTTTAGTTATGGATTGAAGGAAGGTCCTTTTTTTCATATATTCTTTTCAGGATTGCATTTGCATTTTTGTCAAAAATCTACTAACCATATATGTGTGCATTTATTACTGGACTCTGTTCTTTTTTACCTATATGTTTCTCTTCATGCCCACACCACATTGTCTTGATCACTGTAGTTTTATAATAAGTCTTGGAGTCAGGTAGTGTTAGTCTTCTTTGTTCTTTTTAAAAAGTTGTTTTGGCTATTCTAGGCCATATGCATTTCCATATAAATTACATGATTTGGCTTTTCAAGTATTGATATTACAAAAGAGTCCTGGAATTTTGATTTGGATTGCCTTAAATCTATGGATCAATTTGGATAGAATTAACATTTTAACAATCTTGATTCTTCTGATCCATAGACACAGCATATCTGTCTATTTACTTATGTCTTTTTACGTTTCCAGTAACAGTGTTTTGTAGTTTTCAGTATCCAAGTATTCATTACCTATCTTTGATCAGATTTATCATTTCATATATATACAAATACAGTTGGTTTTTGTATTGATCTTGATAAATTCACTTAGTAGTACCTCCCTCTTCTTCCCTCCCTCCCTCTTCCTCTCTCCCTCCCTCCTCCTTTCCTTCCCTCCCTCCCTCCTCCTTTCCATCCCTTCTTCTTTCTCTCTCTCCTTTCTTTCAATGCATTGTGATTTCCTACATAGACAATCATGTTATCTTTGGATGAAGACAGTTTTCCTTTAGTTAGAAACTCTAGTACAATATTAATAGATGGGGGTGAGAGCAGACATCCTCATTTTATTCCTGATTTTAGGAAGAAAGTAATGGTGTTTCCTTTGTCATGGAATTTACAAAAGTTGCTTATTTTGGAGAACCTCTTGGAATTCCTGGACGTAAAACCCGTGAAAATGTGGTGGCTCTTCTAAGATTGGGCCCACAGGTGTTTAACACTAAAGTTAGTCCACATTTGGCCTCCAGCAGTTCACCAGCATTATCATTTGTGTGTGTTCCTACCAGTTACAGGCTCCAGAGGTGTCTGTTCCAGTCTTTTGTGGAGTCCTCTCCTACGTTGACTCTTGAAAATCCTCCTGTGCTATTGGGAGCTCTTCTTCCACCATATGAAGAAGACTTGCTAGCTTGTTGAAGACATGGGGATCAACCCAGAGCCAACAGCAACCAGTAGACACAAAGTAAAATTAAGAGAGAGCAGACAGCAGAAGCAAGAAGAACTACAATCCTGCAGCCTGTTGAACAAAAACCACATTCACAGAAAGATAGACAAGATGAAAACGCAGAGGGCTATGTACCAGATGAAGGAACAAGATAAAACCCAAGAAAAACAACTAAATGAAGTGGAGATAGGCAACCTTCCAGAAAAAGAATTCAGAATAAAGATAGTGAAGATGATCCAGAACCTCGGAAAAAGAATGGAGGTAAAGATCGATAAGATGCAAGAAATATTTAACAAAGATCTAGAAGAATTAAAGAACAAACAAACAGAGATGAATAATACAATAACTGAAATGAAAGCTACACTAGAAAGAATCAATAGCTGAATAACTGAGGGAAAAGAACAGATAAGTGACCTGGAAGACAGAATTGTGGAAGTCACTGCTGCAGAACAGAATAAAGAAAAAAGGATGAAAAGAAATGAAGACAGCCTAAGAGACCTCTGGGACAACATTAAACGCAACAACATTCGCATTATATGGGTCCCAGAAGGAGAAGAGAGAGAGAAAGGACCTGAGAAAATATTTGAAGAGATTATAGTTGAAAACTTCCCTAACATGGGAAAGGAAATAGCCACCCAAATCCAGGAAGCTCAGAGAGTCCCATAGAAGATAAACCCAAGGAGAAACACGATAGGCCACAACAGTGAGAGGCCTGCGTACTGCAAAAAAAACCCCAAAAAACAAAAACCAGAAATAGAATTACCTTATAATCCAGCAATCCCACTTCTGGGCATATACCCAGAGAAAACCATAATTCAAAAAGACACATGCACCCCAATATTCATTGCAACACTATTTACAATAGCCAGGACATGGAAGCAACCTAAATGCCCATCAAGAGATGAATGGATACAGAAGATATGGTACATATATACAATGGAATATTACTCTGCCATAAAAAGGAATGAAATTGGGTGATTTGTTGAGACGTGGATGGATCTAGAGACTGTCATACAGAGTGAAGTACATTAGTAAGAGAAAAACAAATATCGTATATTAATGCATATATGTGGAACCTAGAAAAATGGTACAGATGAACCAGTTTGCAGGGCAGAAGTTGCGACACAGATGTAGAGAACAAGTGTGTGGACACTAAGGGGGGAAAGACACGGGTGTTGGTGTTCGTGGTGAGCTGAATTTGGCAATTGGGATTGACATGTATACACTGATGTGTATAAAATTGATGACTAATAAGAACATGCTGTATATTAAAAAAAAGTTGCTTATTTCTAGAGATCAATAATTAGGTCACACTTTAAGCAACAAATATATTGTTTAATAAAAAATTAGCTTTCAAACCAATTTTACTATAATTTATATGAGTGTATGTTGGAGTTTCTTCCCTTTCAGGATCTAACAGAATATATGTAAATATTTAAGATTAGGAAGGTGTCATAGTAACTACTTTCCAGTAATAAACATGTCTTTCCTATTTAAAATTTAAACAATGTTTGAAGGGACCAGTAGCAACATCTTAATAAAGTGGTGTTTGTAGTAGCTGAGGAACAGCTAGAGTTGGATAAGCAGTGCTGGTTCTTAGGAGATTAGCAGAAAGTTTTGCTTTGTAACATTCAGACTGTACTGGACAAAAGATAGTAAGATTTTCCAAATCTTTAATGCCCTTCTTTTCTATGCTACATACTTCAAATGCTGACCATGGTAGCAGAGCCTGATTTGAGCCTAAAAAAAACTTAGTTAATCATGAACCTTGATGGGAAAAGCCTACAATCATAAAATTCATCTTTGTCCTTGGGATTTTGCTGTCAGACTTAGCAGAGTTCAAACATTTACTGAAGACCAAAAGAGTCTTCATCCTTGGTAACCATGGGGGTTGTCATCTAACAAGTAGAATTGCTTGAGCAGCCCTTGAAAGGAGTTTCAGTCCCAGAGGATAAAGAGGCTCTTAAAAACACTCTGCCCAGAATTCATCATATTTACTCGAAACTTCTGTTAGTTCCAAGGATTATTTAGAGTGCTGTCAGAGATCTCCAAGGAGCTATAAAACACCTTGAGTAATATAGTATCTGTACCAGCTAAAATGGTTACAACTCTTAGAAGCTCACCTATCGGGTCTGAGAATGTTAGTTGAAGGTGTGGCTGCCTTTTATGCCAGGAACAAATAAAACGAGCCATGCTGTTTCCTCTCCCCATCCCACCCTATACTTTGCCTTTCAACTCTTACTCATCCTTCAGGTCTCTCTGCACCCTGCTCCTCACCCTGGGTTAGATGTCCCTACCTTCTGTTCTGTTAGCACTGTGTACTTCCCCTAGCACACATTTATTGACTGTATTGTGATTGCTTCTTAACTTGTTTGAATGTTCCACTAGGTTATAACCTCTGAGAGGGCCCCTACTGTATACAGCTTATTCATTATTATGTCACCAGCAGCAGTGCTTAGCCCATAGTTGGGACTCCTAGACACTTGTTGGATGAATGTATGAATGAATAAATGCACAGAGCAGACCCTGAGTGGGTAGGAGTATTTCAGTGCCCAAGTATATATAATAAGACAAAGGTTTCCTTGTTAATGGATTGAATTGCTGAAAGACCAGGGTTTGAAAGGTAAATGAAGGAATAAACCCAGAGTTTTAGGAAGAGAGGAAGACAACCATTGCTATATAGATTAGAGGAGCCTAACATAGGAACCTGTGAAGGTCTGGTAGTGAGGTTACCCGCTTGTGACTAGGGGTCTGGAGCATGATGTAGGCACAGTGTCTATGAATTTGATGTTTAGATAGAAGCGTGCTCTTATAAAGCAGGTTGATGCATGGATGTGGGTCACTATGGTAAAGACTCAATCTGTTATGAAAATTTAGAATACTCTGACAAAGGGGAAGGGGATGCTGCTTGCTCTTACTTGTATGTGACCATTTGTATTGATCCTTGAAATGTTTCTCACTTTTTCTGAACGCTGCCATTGTAGTGGGGAGTCATAAGATAGATAACTGGTGCTCTTTTGGTATCTTTATGTTTCCTGAAATGTTTATGTGTCTAGTTTTCTTTTACCCTCATTTTCCTTTAGGTTTTCTCAACATGATTGGGTTCTAGCTGGGGAGAAAATGGATATAACTGGCATATACAAAATTTATCATTTAATATATATATTGTTTATAAAATAGCTGTATTACTGAACTCTCCTTTTAATTCCAATATTTATTTCAATTGATTGTCTTGGATTTTTTTTCAGGTAGATATATTGTTATGTGCAAATAAGGATAATATTTCCTTCTCTTTCCTAATATTTTACTTCTTTTTAATTCTAGTGTTTTTTGTTTTTGTTTTTGTTTTTTGCGGTACGCGAGCCTCTCACTGCTGTGGCCTCTCCCGTTGCAGAGCCCAGGCTCCGGACGCGCAGGCTCAGCGGCCATGGCTCACGGGCCCAGCCGCTCCGCGGCATTTGGGATCTTCCCGGACTAGGGCACGAACCTGTGTCCCCTGCATCGGCAGGTGGACTCTCAACCACTGTGCCACCAGGGAAGCCCTCTAGTAGTCTTATTCAATTGCTTAGGACTACCAGAAGGATGTTCAAATACTAGTTGCGATGGTGAGCATTTTTGTCTCGCTTTTTATATTAATACAAATGTCCATAGTGTTTTTCTTTTAAGTATTACATTGCCAATTAATCTGACTACAGATATTCCATATCACATGAAAGAATACCCTTCTATTTGTAGGTCATAGATTTAAAAGTTTATCACTTGCTTTATAAGAAACATCTAATGAGGTACTCAGGTGGCTTTTCTCCTTTGATCTATTAATATGATGAATTATAGATTTCCTAATATTGGCCATAAGTGCATTCATTCCTGGAATAAATCCTACTTTGTCATGGTGTATTATTCTTTTAATATCCTGACAGATTTGATTTTCTAATGTTTTATTAATGATAAATGTATTTATAGTTACAGTTGAGATTGCCTAGGAGACTGTGAATTTGCCTTACAGTTACTACTCCCTGGCCAATTTTTGCTTCCAACCCCTGCAGTTCTGAGCTGGGGTGGGGAGGCTGTTTATGACTTTTTCCTTGGGTTCTGGTCACTTTCTTCTCAGCTAGATTATGTTCTTATCCTTCCTTTATTTTGTCTTTGTCTATTGTCTTTGTAGTAGAATTTTCTTGAATCTTCTCTCCTGATTTCCTCTAATTTACATTGCTTCTCTTTTTCCTTCCTTTCCTATTTTCCTCTGGATTTTATTCATCAGACACTGGGAAAGTGAGGGGTAGGCAAAACACATTTTATTAATCCAAAAGCCCCGATCTTGTGCTTCAAATCTCATAGCAATATACAAAACAAAATTACACAGTATTTTCATTCAATTCACATTTGAGACTGTAGCATTTCTAAAAATCTGGTATTAGCTTTCAAAATTTCATAATAGTAAAGTGTCTGCCTCAGGGAGGGGACAGTATCACTCAACTACTTCCCTAGGAGTTGGGAGTGTCTCAATGGTTGGCTCAGGATTGAAGCTGAGGGTGTTGGCGTTACAAATCTTGTACGCTAAGCCTTGTGCCTTGAGGAGTATCTTTAATTGTGAAGGCTTTTGTGTAGGTGCAATAGAACATTTGGTTAACTCTGGTAATTGGAATAAGATGCATACTTTTGCTTAAGACCAATAGACTTCTTTTTGCTTTAACTGTGCTTTGGGAGACACATTCTGAATCTTGTGTATATTTGCCATTAAGCCCTGTGATATCTGGAAGAACATATAAGCACAGTCCTCAAAAAAACCACTCTCACACCAGCAGCCAATTGCAAACACCAAGGGTGTACAGAGGTTGTGCTAAACAGCACTTTGCCCATCTGTGTGGTTCACCTGGGGGATGGTCCATACAGTGGGTGCTGCACTCGAGAGTCCTTTCTCAGCAGGTTCTTTCTCCCTTTTCCTTTCCTTTCTCCAAATCCTCCACTGGGGTCATACTTTCTTCAGCTGGTGCTCCTTGTAGTCAAGGTCAGAAACTTTAATTCTAAATTCCATCCTGGGAAAAGATTGAGGCTCTTTCTGACTCAGGAATTTGAGGTTCTTTGGGGTAGACCATAATTTTGGCAAACAAACCCTTCTCTGGTCAAGACTGATTCTTTTTCAGTAATGCAAATCTGTTGTTTAGCCAAAAAAAGATCCCCTCTCCACCAGAAGTGAATATCTGGAGGGATGAAGGATACAGAGGCCCTTCCTGTCACATGTTTTAAGTAGTATGGGCCATTTTGACAGCGATTTTACAGAGCGTGGCTAGGCTGACTAAATGGATGTTTCACCCATGGGTCTTTGAGCCCAGGGTGTTGAATTTGTTTTTGCAGATCCAGTAGTGGGTAAGCAGTCTGGGCAAGAGTTCCAGGGCTATGGTCTCTCCAAGCCTCTGTGTCCCTGAATGACCTTAGGCAAATGCATTAACTTCTCCCCCTGTAAAAGAAAGGTGATTGTGCTGTCTCCTCCATTCTAGAGCTGATGGGAAGAAGAATGTGAATGTGACAGTAAAAACCTCTGAGCTTCCCTGAGAAGGGTGCCACGTAATCACAAGGTGTTACTATCACCATTTCTGTTAGGTGAGTTGAGATTGTATGGCTGGAACTAAATCAGTTGCACTTGCCTGTCTTTATCTGCAACTTTAATGCTTCTGGTCTCCCACACAGCCTATAAGCACATAAATATTATTTTCCTAGTCAGGCTGCCTTCCAAGGAGCCAGGGCTGACTCTCGCCTTACACCCTCGAGCCTGGTCTCTTTGGTTGGGTATATAGTGAAGTGGATTCTGTTGTTGGCCAGATAGCCCCTGTCTCACTGCTGTTGAGCAGGGTGACCTTGGACCTTTACTAAACCTCTCTAAGGCTCTGTGTCTTCACCAGTAAAAATGGGTTACTTAAAACTATTTTATGGATTAAATGAGATTAGTTCTCTAAAACTCCTGGCAAACAAAAGATGCTCAATAAACGTAAGTGTTTTGAAATTTTATTTTCTTTTATTCTCTCCCATTTTGGCCCTGACATTAATGTGACATGTGCATTGCCATCCCAGCATCTTGTTTTGGGTAGCAGTAGATACTTTGTGTGCTTTGAGATATGACATCATTATTTCTGAAAGACTTCATTTTGAACCATGTGTCTTCATTCTCAATGTCTTCAAAGCAATTTAAACAAACCAAATGTATAAAAGCATTTACTTTGTGACATTTATTTTCTATAGCTTGTGAGCCCTGACATGCTCTTAATAGAAAGTGAAAGCTGCAAAAGCTGTTCTGGCTGTTAGGAGGTGCTATTTAAAGCCTTAGTGGGCCAGAAACGACCATTTTGAAATTGACTCGAGTGTGACGATGCCAAATACTAGCAGACGCTCAGGAAACCTGTCACATTTGCCATGTGTTACCAGAAATCTCAAGAGTCTACAGAGGTTTTAGAAGAATTTTTGTCTTACGAAGCTTTTGCCATCTTAATCTCTAGATTTCCCTTTTGCTCTGGATGGAACATGCTGCAGCAAAGGAATTTCAGGCTGCAAACCGGGGTCTGTGGATAGGGAGGGTGTCCCCCATGCAGAGATATTTGTAGGCTTCCAGCTGAGCTTAGCTACATGACAGCTTTATGCCTGGGAATTAGTGATTTCATTGAAAAGTGGCTATTTCTGCTGCACCCAGTTGTTTTACAGCGGTTTAGAGGTCTGCTGTGCCTCTGACTGGCTAGGTGACCTTGTAGGGTTATTTAGCCCAGGAGTCTCAATTTCACTGTCTATAAAATTGTGATAGTGGTACCAACCTTGTGGTATTTTTATACAAATTTGTTGTAATGTATACAAAGCTCCTACATTGGTATTTGACATTATAGAAGGAGTGTCAATATATTTTAGCTATTATTTTTAATAAAACCAATGAAAAATAATCATTGTGGTAGGCTGAATAATGACCTTACAGAGATATCCTCATCCTTGGAACCTGTGAATATGTTACCTTTCATGGCAAAAAGGACTTTGCAAGTATGATTAAGGACCTTGAGATGAGGAGTTTATCCTGGGTCATCTGGGGGTCTAATCTAATCACTTGAACCCTTAAAAGGAACATTTTCCTTTTGTGGTCAGAGAAAAAGACGTGACAGCATAAGCAGGGTCAGCAACATGCTCCATTGCTGGATTTCAAGATGAAGAAAGGCTACAAGCCAAGGAATGCAAGCAGCCTCTAAAAGCTAGAAAAGGCAAGGAAACAAATTCTCCCCTAGAGACTCTAGAAGGAACCAGCCCTCCCAACACCTAACTTCAGTCCAGTGAGACCCATGTCAGACTTCTCACCTATAGAACTGTGAGAGAATAAGTTTGTGTAGCTTTAAGCCACTAAGTTTGTGATAATTTCTTATATAGCAACGATGGAACACTAACACATAATTGACGAGAATGTCAAGGACTTGTGCAACTGTAGGAAGGATGAGGCCCATGATGCTCTGTATTTGGATAAGCTATTAGGGTATATGTGCTAAATTCTAGTCTCCTTGAAATCCTACCAACTTCTCTTCTGGGCAGGAGACATGGCTTGCTTCACAAGAATTGAAGTGTTTTGTTATACCCCAAAAGATCTGAATCTGGTCTGAAAAAGTTACATTAATTATATTTGAATTTTGGAACTACTGTAATTGCACAAATGCCTTGTTTCCTCTGAATAAACAGCAAAAGAGTTTTGCTATACCTTATTCTGTGGAGGTAAGAACTTAGAAGTCAAAGTCAGAAGATATGGGTCTGAGTCCCGCTATCCTGGAAAAACAAATCATGTAACCTCCAAAATGGATCTGTAGAATAGAGATGATAATACTTGGTTTATTTACATGTCGTGTGGGTCAAGGAGATAATGTGAGTGAAGAGGCATTGATAACTGGCCCACTATACAAATTTCAGGTGTAATTATCATTATATTTGTTGTTGTTATCATGTGACAGAATCATGGAATGTTAGATCAAGAAAAGGCACTAGAGATCATTTAGTCTACTAGCCTTGGAACTTGGGTCAGGAGAGGCTAAATAACTTGCACATGTTCTCTTGGCTCCCTGATGTCCAGCCTCTGACATGGCCCGGATAATCACAGGTAGATGGGCCAGGCTGGGAACTTTATCTCATTTGAGTGATACAGGCCAGAGTGGGAAAGGATACAGCTGTAAGAATTGAGAGGCAGAGGGATCCGGTCATAAGAACTGGTGGTGAATTGGGAGGGATTGGCAATGGGAGAGGATATCCAGGTGGGCCCTGGGAATTTGGGGAAGTCACAGGGTGGCGTGGGGTGAAGTGGCACCATGCTGAGCTGGTGGTCAGAGATGGCCTTGTAGTTAATGAAAGTAGGAATGTAACATCAAGCTTCTGACTAAAGTCTTGTGTTCTTTCCACTATACGTATTAGTTTTGGTCGGGGGGAGGAGAGGAAACTGCCTTGGGTCTTTGTGTGTGATTCATCGTCCGACTTTTGGAAGGAACCCAAGATGGACTTACTTTGAATTCTGCTCAAAGACTAAGATATTGCAATCAGGTCCATTCAGACCACTGAACAGTCTCCTTCACTATGTGATAGGCTCACATTCCCAGAACTTGGATCTGTAATCATTGGTCCCGAAAGTTTAATATTCAGACTCATCATGGGTAGTCAGGTAAAACAAAACAAAACAAAATAGAACTCTTTATAAGGCAATAGCAATTCTGAATTCTTCTCTGGCTCCCAAGGTCTCCTGAATGTACACATACTCAACCAAACACATACTTACACACATCATACATGTGGACACAGCAGTCATACTATACTCACACACACAACTCACACCACACTCATTGCACAGGTACACACACTCACACTCAAATACACACACATACCACACATGAATACACATTGTTAAAGAGAATTATACTACCACTGGTTTCAGGATCTTTTGTATATTTTGTTTCCAAAGTAATATACTGAATTTTATCCCACTATGTGCTATATAGAAGTGTGACCTATATACAATATATTTTCTTGAATTGTATTAAGTGACCATTTGCAAACAAAGAATGGATTGGAAGTGGAAGAATGAATTGACTACCCCTAGATTCTAATCTAACAGTAACAGTTCTTTATGGTTTTATATGGAGGTAGAATTCAGAGGGCTTTCATACTCTCCAGTGCATTGTATCCCCCAACAATCCTGTGAAAGAGTCAGGGAGGTGTCTTTATTCCTGTCCCACAGATAGCACTCAGAAAGGTGACCTGAATTGACCAAGGTCAGAGTTGGGTCTAGAAGAAAGGATAGGTGGCCACTTTCCTGTAACCATGAAGCTGTTTCCCTCATCTAGTTGCTGAAGAACCACAGCAGTAAAGAAATTTTAAATGAGGTTTAAAATTGATTTTAAAATATAGATTATTTAAAGATTTTCCCAATCTAAGTGTTAAACATGTTTGCTATGCAAAATTTCAAAAACTTAGAAAAACGGAGGGAGAAAATTACATTTAGAGATGACTATTGTTAAGATTTTTGGTATATTTCTTTTTCTTTTCTTTTTGTCTCTGCTGCATGGCCTGCAGGATTTTAGCTCCCCAACCAGGGATTGAACCCAAGCCCTCAGCAGTAAAAGCTCGGAGTCCTAACCATTGGACCACCAGGGAATTCCCGTGGTGTATTTCTTTTAACATATTTTCTATTCAATAAACTTCTTTGTCATTTGATTTGTTTACTTAGCAGGGTAAGACTGAGTTATAACTTTTCTTATTTTTTTCATAGAACACTTGTCATATATTTTCTTGTATGTATCTTACAATCATATGAGATATATATATCTTATATATGTATCTTATATAATAATTGCGAAGTACTCCATCAAGGGGCTGTACCATAGTTTATTTAGCAGCCTCTGTCTTAGGATCTAGTTTGTTTCCAATTTTTGGCATTTCCACATTTGATTTAATTTTTCAGGGTAGATATCAAGAATTCGGATTATCAGGCTAAAACAAATTGGATATATATTTGCCAAATTACTTTCTAAAAGTGTTATGCCAATCTATCTTTTGTATTATAGAAATGAAATGAACTTAAGATGGAGTACTGTTCTTAAAAGACTTCCAGGCACAGGTAATTTCTAACTGGCCGCCTTGCCCACAGGAGCCAGCATCTGGCTGTGTTGTTCAGCTCCGTCGCTCCCTTCTTCAGTCCCATTTCCAACCTTTCACTACTCACCCCATCTCAACATTCCATTCATTTCTAAGGCACAACAGTTTGGTTTTGCTCTTTCCTTACATTATAAGCTCTCAGGAACCTCATCTTTCCCTCAGGACCTCATCTTTGTCATCCAAAATGGCTTATCAAAGTATTTTTCTAAACAAAGTTAGCTCCCTCCCTACAAAAGTCTCTGGGGTCAGCTGTAAAAATAAATTTTAAAAATTGAAGTATAGTTGATTTACAGTATTTTATTACTTTCGGGTGTACAGCATAGTGATTCATTATTTTTATAGATTATAAGCCATTTAAAGTTATAATAAAATATTGGCTATATCCCCTGTGCTGTACAGTATATCCTTGTAGCTTATTTATTTTATACATAGTAGTTTGTAACCCTTAATTCCCTACCCCTATCTTGCTCCTCCCTGCTTCCCTCTCCCCACTGGTAACCACTGGTTGTTCTGTATATCTGTTGTGTTATATTCATTCATTTGTTTTATTTTTTAGATTCCATGTATAAGTGAAAACATACAGTATTTGTTTTTCTCTCTCTGACCTATTTCACTAAACGTAATACCCTCAATTTCCATTCGTGTTGTTGTAAATGGCAAAATTTCATTCTTTCTATGGCTGAATAATATTCCATTGTGTATATATACTACATCTTCTTTATCCATTTAATGGACACTAAGGTTGCTTCCATATATTGACTATTTGTGAACAGTGCTGCTGTGAACATTGGGGTGCATGTATATTTTCAAATTAGTGTTTTCGTGTTCTTCGAGTATATACCCAGCAGTGGAATTGCTGGATCATATGGTAGTTCTATTTTTAGTTTTTTGAGGAACCTCCATACTGTTTTCCATAGTGGCTGCACCAATTTGCACTCCAACCAACAGTGTAGGAGGGTTCCCTTTTCTCCACATCCTCTCCAACATATGTTATATATAGACTTTTTGATGATAGCCATTCTGACAGGTATGAGGTGATCTCATTGTGGTTTTGATTTGCATTTCTCTGGTGATTAGCAATATTGAGTATGTTTTCATGTACCTGTTTGCCATCTGTTTATCTCTGGAAAAACGTCAAATCAGGTCTTCTGCCCATTTTTTAATCAGCTTGTTTGTTTTTTTGATATAATGTTTTCAACACTCTATATCACTTGTCAATGCTTGAAAAACATCTATTTATTTCTTTGAAAAACATCTGTTTATTTGTTTGTTTGCTTATTTAGGCTGATGGATTTCAGGATCTCAATAAGGATGAACTTTGTAGTTATAACAGGTGTCCTAAGGAGAGAGTGGCTTGTAGGAAGTGATGAGTTCCCTGCTATGGGAGATGTCCAAGCAGAGGCTAATGATCACTTGTCAGGACAATTGTAAATGAAATTCAAGCAACAGCTGACCATCGGGTTAGAATAGATGACCTTGAAGACCTCTGTAATCTTGGGATTCTGTGAATCCACAATTTTTACCTTCTCTAGATATTAAAACACTTATTTATTAATGATCCATTTTAAGGCCTCTTCCTTTAATAACAGCAAGCATAAATTGTTGAGCTAATGGGTCAAACACCTATGTCATGTTGCTTCCTCACCTGTGATTCAATGTGATTAGCTCCCTCTGGCAAGGTTCCTCTCAGTGGCATCCTTTTTTAGGTAATTTTTCTGCCTCTGAGACATTTCAGCCCTTTCACTATTTTAGGAAAAGAGTGATATGGCTGACACAAAGGCCATTAACACCTTGCCAAGAAGAATTCTCCATGAATGGAATAAATTAAGAGAGAAAGCCTGTGAAATGCGTGTCAGTGCAGCTGTTCTGACTTCCCCAAATTCAACACAGCTTGAGGTTGAGGATTCCTGATACTCAGGGCCAGATGATGCTTTTCATATCTGGAGTTAGTTATATCAGAAGAGCGCTGATACCTCAAGTAGCCTGGGCTTGGAGATGCTGGTGTGGTCGCCAGCCCTTGTCCACCAGCAAGTCACCTTTCATTTCAACATCATGTTGCTGTTCAGAGTGGCTACGGAGCACATGACCCTCACTTGAGGTAATTATTCTACTTTGCTAAGAAACAATCTCCTGGGCCACTTTCATAATAAGCCAAATGTTAAAGATTGCAAAGAACTCTGAGTGATGTAAGTACTGAGATTTAAAATGTACCAAAAGGTTTAAGAGTGAATATACATTTTATCCCAACAACTTCATTTCTTTGTAAGGAAATAATGAGAGATATGTTCAAGCATGTCCAATTGCAACACTTTATAGTATCCATATCTGGAACTTTCCTAAATGTCCTCGAATATGTTAAATGAGGTACATCCATACTATTCAGAATCGTGTTGTAGGAAAAGATTTAGAGGTATGGAGATGTTTATGATACATTACTTAGTAAAAGAACCAGGTTAACAAATAATCGACTTTTTTCTTTTTGTTAAAAATACATATGTATTAAAAAAAATTTACTTGTTTATTTATTTTGGCTGTGCCAGGTCTTAGTTGCGGCACGAGAGATCTTCGTTGTGGCACGCAGAATCTTTTAGGTGCAGCATGCGGACTTCTTAGTGCGGCATGCATGCAGGATCTTTCCCCAACCGGGGATGGGACCTGGGCCCGCTGCATTGGGAGCACAGAGCCTTACCCACTGAACCACCAGGGAAGTCCCCCAAAATATATATGTATTTTCAAAGAGTGTGTTTGATACAGATATAATAATAATAGTTAATATTTACTGAGTGCATACTGTATGTCAGGCACTGTCCAAATTACTTTACATGTATTAACTTATTTAATCCTTAACAAAATTCTGTGAGGTACTATTATTCCCTCTGTTAACTAACTGCCTTGAAGGGACTGAACATTGTGATAATGATAATAATAACAGTAATAGTCACAACAACAATAGCTAACACATATAATATAGTGTTTTCTATATGCCAGACACTGTTCTAAATACCTTACATATGCTAACTTGTCTAGTCTTTACCGTAACCCTCTGAGGATGACTGTGGTAGGCTGAAAAATGGCCCCCAAAGATGTCTGTGTCCTAATCTCTGGAGCCTGTGAATATGGTACCTTACACCATCAAAGGGACTTTGCAGAAGTGATTAGATGAAGGACCTTGAGATGAGGAGATCATCCTGGATTATCTGGGAAGGCCCAACATAATCACATAGGTCCTTAAAAAGATAAAACCTTTCCCTGCTGTGGTCAGAGAAAAATATGTGAAGACAGAAGCAGGGTCAGAGAGAGATTATGCTACTGGCTTTGAAGATGTGGGGAGGGGAGCCATGAGCCAAGGGAATGCAAGGAGCTTCTAGAAGCTGACAAAGGCAAGGAAATTGATTCTCCCCTACATCTCCAGAGGCTCTAACCCTGCCTACCTCTTGATTTTAGTTCGGTGAGACCCACTTCAGACTTCTGACTTCCAGAATTGTAATAGCATAAATTTGTGTTGTTTCAAGCCATTAAGTTTGTAATAATTCATTACAGCAGCAGTAGGAAACTAATACAGAGGATGACTGCCATGTTAATAGATGAGGAGACGAAGACTTGGCAAGGGGAAGAAGCTTGCCGAGGTTTGCACAGTAATAGCTGGGAGCCCAGCACAGCTAATCTGATACCAGAGCCCATGCTTCTCACCACTCTGCTGTACTGCCTATGAGAAAAGGAGGCCTGGCAGTGACTGTCCCCACCGCCTATGCCGATGTGAGAAAATGGAACTTGGTGAGCTACTGGTAAACAGTGGCTCGAAAGGGAAATAAACACTCATATAAGCTCCTCGATCTTTGTCATACCAAGTTTTAAACTCTTAAACTCTGCTGAGAACTTTGAGCCTGTGTTAAAAGTTGATCATCCTGACACTTTTGAACTTAAATTCCTATTTGCTTACTCTGCCAATGGGTATTTTTTAGTCATCCCTTTAAATTTTATAATCTCTTTATGGTTTACAAAACACATTAGTCTTTGTTACTTATTTAATTCTCATAATAATCCTGTGCGGTAGATAAAGTAGATGGCTCTGAAGCTCAGAAAGTTTATTTTGCACCAAAGCCAAACAACCAATAAGGGTCAAAGCGGGAATTCTGGAGAATTCATCAGAGCACATTTTTACCCCTGCCTTGCCATGTTCAGACCTCACATTCATCAAAATATTTTAATGGACTAGAAAGACTTCTTCACATTGTTACTAGCTGAATCTATTCTGAATCATCAGTTTACTAACTTCTCAGGTTAGTAAAGATCCTAATCTGTCCACGGAAGAGTTATGGCTCACACCCAATTACCACTTTCCTTAGCATTTCTATCATTTTCTACAAAATGGGAAAGACTCTCCTTTGCCCCTTTTGTTAAAACAGAGAATATCTTGTTCCTTTATTCTTGTCACTCCTATTATTTCAGAGGCTGAGAATAGGCTGACTGCAGGAGATTATATAGACTTGCTCTTTTATGTCTGTTTGAAGGAGAGTGAGAAATGGAAGTAGAAAAAACTTATGTAGTATTATTTTGTTACTTCTTTTTTATGTGCCTTGCATGTCCAGTTGCCTATGCCGTTTCCACTTGGATAGCTCAGAGGATTTTCACATTCAATGTGTGCAAAACTCTGCTTATCTCCCTTATCCCCGAACCCAACCCAAAGCCTGCTCCCTCTTCAGTGGTCCTGAATTCAGGAAATACCACCACTGTTCACCACCCAGAAAACTAGTAATCATCCTTGACACTGTTTTCTCTCTCAAACCTCTCATTACCAAATTCTATTGAGTATATCTCTTAAATAAATCTCAAATTTGTCACATTTACCCACATTTACTGCTACAACAACCACCTAAGAGATAACTCCGTAAAGAATCTTTTGGTAGCACATAATAGAAAACAGCCTAAACAGTAAAGGACTTTCATTGCCTTATATAATTGAAAAAGGCCAGAGTTAGGATTGGCTTTGGGCAAGCCTTGATTGAGAATGTCAGTAAGGTCACCCAAATCCTGGTTTCTTTCCATTTCTTCTTTCTACCTTCCACTGTGTTATCTCCCTGCTCAAACGGGATCACCCTGTCAAATAAGGGGGCTGCCAGGAGGTCCTAGGTCCTCATGCTTCTTTGTTCATGATCTTTGGGAAGGGAAAACATTTCCCCGAGTAGCTCTCATAGAAGAGTGACAAAACTTCTTTCCCAGTAGTCTTTAACCCCCTCCCCCGCAACTCATGGGTCACATGTCCTTCCCTGAATCAATCACCATAGTCAAAGGGATGGATTTTGTTGATTGGAGGCTTACACTAAGGGTTAAGGGGAGATTAATCCCATTCAAACTCCAAGGCAAAGAATGTCACAGGGGAAATAACTTGAAGGAATTTGGGGGACTTGTTAACTGAGAAGGAAAGTAAAGTAAAGCACATATGAGTTATCCATGACACCACATTAACTTTTGCTTCCCTCTAATCTTTTACCACAGTGCAGGCAGTACAGTCTTTTAAAAAAAGAAATGGTGTTGTGCCACTTCATTATTTAAACCCACTTTGCTCCTTGGATAAAGATAAAAATGATCCTTAACATGCCTTACAAGTTCCATCTGGCCTTTCCTGCCCCTCCAGCCTCATCTGTTACCACTCTCTGCTCTTGATCACCATCCACTCACACCCCTGGCTTTTGTTCATTTTGTTGGATTATCTGGCTTTTCCCTATCTCAGAGCCTTCAAATCTGCTGTGCTATCTACCTAGAATGATCTTACCCACACTCTTCACATGGACAGCTCCTCTTCACTTATGTTTTTCTGTTGTAGTCCCTTTCACTGTTTAAAATAAATTGTAATGAAATTGTCTACCTAATGCTTATTTTTTCCAGCTAGTCTGTAAGCATCACAAAGGTAAAAGTAAGGCTTGTACTTGTAAAAAGCACTGTGTCCGTGGCATCTAGCATAACTCTTGGACCTTGTTCAGCAAAGACATATCTAACCTGAGAAAAAGATATTTACCTCTTAGGATGCTATAAAATTGAATTAAAGTGTGTATAAATACTTAGAGCACTCGGTATAGGCTGATGAATAATTGTGAACTTAAAGTTGGAATATTTATTTGGAGCACTTTCTACCAGGTCGTGTCTGTCCTAGTATTAACTTCTGGAAAATAACTGAATGACCCTTGGAAAGTTATTTTGCCATTTATCTTCATAAATATGTGTTGAAATGTGTGGCGTTTTCCCAAGCTATTTAGGGACAAGTGAGAAAGGGAATCTGGAAGACAGAAGAGATACTCTCCAGAGGTGCTGGTCTTATTTGCACTTCATCCCAACTTGACATTAATATACACATTTTGCATTGAAATCGTTTTCTGTTATTGAAACCTGAGTTTCATTATATACCAATCTACAGGGTCTTTGTAAAGGATTTTAGTTCTTTGCTCTTGTTTTTGTTTTTCAGGTTGTATTTATGTTTGGTGGGATGTATTCTTCAGATGTGCTTTGTTAAAGGTGCTATCATAAAACATAATCATTTTTATATGAATTATAATTTCAAGAATGGATTTCTTAACTTATTCCTAAATACTCACTAAGGAGATTCCTAGGAAAGGAGTGACTAATATAGCTGGGCACCTTAGCATTCATTATGTCATTTCATCATTTTAAAAACTTACCTTTTATTATAAAAACAATTCACATTCACTATAGAAAATTTGGAAAATATAGATACGGAAAAAAACAAGCATTTGAAATCTTACCACCCAAAGAGATAACCACTGTTGACATTTTGATGGTCTCATCCTACACATGCGTGTGCATACACACACATGCACACATGCATGGACCCTATTTCAAATGATCAAAAAAAGTCAAAATAGTCATCAAGTGTTTTAATGTTTTCCAGTTAACAATAAATTGTGATCTTAATTAACTCTTTTATCAGTTCCTGTAGTTTACCATTGATTTTCTTGCATTTGTCAGATAGACCTATCACAAACAAATAATATTTTGACCTCATTTTTGCAAATACTTATACTGCTGATTTTGTTTTCCTGCCTAATTGCATTGAATTTCCAGAACAATGATAATTAATTTTGATAGTATTAGCTTATCATGTTCTTGACTTTAATGGAATGGTATACAACTATGTGTATATTATGAGTGTGTGCATGTGTGTGCTGTATGTGTGTGTCAGTGTTGATGATATTACGTGAAAGGTGTCCTGAGAGTCTGTGGTTGGTGGGGTGGGATAAGTAACCATCAATACAGTTTAAGGGACTGAATAAATTTAGAGGAAACAAATTGTTCCAGCTTTGGGGAGTTAAAAAAGGGTTAAAGATGGAAAACTAAAGGCTGACTCACCACTATACTTTCTAAGACAGTAGCAACTAGTAGAAATTCACTTATATGCCATTTTTGGGGGGGGAGGAATGGGTGAGTTGGGATATAGAAAGGGAACAAACCACCTAGACTCCCTTTTGCTGTCCTGGATCAACAACGCTTGAAAGCAACTCCAGGATCCATGCGATAGCTAAATCAAGCACAAGGCTGGCAGCACGGCAGGGCTTTTGCACCCAGCAAAAGGTCCAGAAAGGAGGCTTTTGAGGGCCAAACCATGTAATTGGCTCAGAGGCCAGGCTAAGCATAAAGCTTTTAAAAGAAAGCTGGCCTCTGTCACAGATGTGTAAGCAAACACAAGGAAGAAAAGACACACGAAGTTTCCTTGCTTCAGCTGCCATTCATTCACAGAACTGTTATGTAAAGCTGTGTAAAACAGAATTCATACTTAAGCTCTAAGAAATTCCAACCACAGCCAGATAGGCAGTGAGGGAAAACCTAGGCCTTGGCAGACCTCTTCTAATTCCAGTGTGAGCAGATAGAGGAAAACTAATATGGGATTCTTCAAAAAAAATAGGATGGTAAAACAAAGATGTTATAAATTCAGAGGAAGCACAAACTTTTTGAAAAATATTTGCTATGGGATTTATAAAGTATTTTGATAGCATCTGTTTATGGGATTAACTAAATTTGTAGTGTTTCATCAAGTTTATGATGAAAGGTGAAAGACAATATGATGAGACAGCCTATTCAGCTGAACAAAGAGCTTCTTGAAAGGCATACAGAAATAAAGACCTGGCTTAGAGCTTAATTAAATTAAAAACATAATCTCAGATTTAAAATCAGAATTAGGAACACACAAGGCAAAAGAGATTTTAGGAACTTACATAAGATATGCAGAAGACAATTTTGAAATGCTTTTTTGGAATATAGAGAAAAGGATATGGAAATGTGAAGATGACAGAAAAATCAGAGGAATGGAAAATAGAGCAGGTATTAAAATATGAATAAATGCCATAGAAAGAGATCAGAACAAATGAAAAATAAGTTGCTTTAAGAATTTTTTACCTACTGGAAAACCACCTGAGTTTGCAGGACTCACTGTGCCTAAAGTGACAATCCTGGTAAGATGAATAAATTTTATGGATAAAGGAAGACTCTCTAGTGAGGGCCATGCCACCTGGAGCTCCTTTTTTCACTATAGATCAGTAACATTTGGAAGCGGCTCTGATGGGGCTCAAACAGTACTATTGTCATACCAAATAGGAAGACAGCAGGTATCAGGCCTTTGCTTGGCATGACTTCTCACTAATAAGATGGTCACCCCAAAAATGATGGGCAGTAATGTGAGGAAGAATGAGTACAAGGAGTAGAGAATCAAATACGGACAGGTGGCTATGGCTTCTCAACAAAGAAGTGATTACCAAAAGATAACTGCTGAGACTCCCCCACAGTCCCAGATCTCTTCCTCAGGCTACTAGATTATGGAACTTTCCTTCATTTTGGGATTTAAGAGGAATTTAATGGTGTCCAGGGAAGGGACTCAGGGAGAAGTTAACAAGATCATCTTAGGCTAAAGAACAGTTCAGGTTAAAGTTGTCCTCATTCAAGGATGAAAATAAAGCAAAACAAAACAGTTGGAACCTGACAGAAATTATGAAATGATTATAAGAGATAAACAAAGAAAACAGAAAGGGATAGAGAAAAAAATACTTTTGAGAACAAGTTTTAGCAAGAAACAATGTACCTATACTAATTATGAGTTAAAGAAAACATGAGATTTTGAGACAAGAGTTAATTGATGAAATATTAGAACAAGGAACTGAATTAAAAATGGAGCCATCCCAGCAAAGCAAAGAGTATAGGGAAATGTCCCAAAACACCTGTTAAATTGTAATTAGAGAAGTACAAATTAAAAGCACAATGAGATATCACCCTCTAGAATGGTTATAATCCAAAAGACCGACAATATCAATGGAAAATAAGTTAAAATTAAAATTTTTTTTTTACTCACTGGAAAACCATTTGAATTTGTAGGTCAAAAGGACTCACTGTGCCTAAAGTGAAAATCCTGGTAAGATGAGGGAATGAATTACTGGTGGGAATGAAACGTGGTGTAGCCATTCTGGAAAACAATTTCATGGATTTGTAAAAATTTAAACATATTTTCCAGATGTCCTAACAGTTCCACTCCTACGGACCTATCCAAGGAAATGCTTGCAGATGTTCATAGTGGCATTATTTGTAACAGTTCAAAAGTAGAAACAATACAAATGTCTGTTAACTGATGAATGGATAAACAAACTATAGTATATACATACAATGGAATAACACTCATAATAACAAAAGGAAACAAACTACTGATACATACCACAGAATAGTAGATGAACCTGAAGCACATTATACTCTCCTGTCCCTTGTCCTTAGAATGTATCTGTCAGGGGCAAAACCCCAACACGAGATGAGCCCACTGTCTGCCTTTGCCTTATTTGCACTCAGCTTTCTAGTCCTGTGAGTAAAAAAGGACTGATCTGATCAAATTGGTGTCAATATAAATTTGTGGTTACGAACCTCCACTGGTCTGTGCTTACTAGTTTCCTCAACAGCTCAAACTCTAGCCCTCCACAACTGTTTTATACTTTCTCCCTTCTCCTCAATTCTGACACCTTTTCCCAATTCTCCTTAAATTTGCAGCAGATTAAATTACTGCCTACTTCACAGAGAAAGTTGATGTTTTCAAATAAGACTTCTGTAAACCTCCCTTCAGTGAGCTTGTTAACCTGTAATTTTCCTTTTCCTTTTATCTCTCATCCTTCCCATCTATTTGAAGAGTTGTCTTGCATCTAATTTTTCTACCCTTGTGCTAGGAATTGTAGCGAACAGATCTTTGCCTATATGGAGCTTACCTTCCGGTGGGAGGAGAGAGTGTCAGTTCTTTGGGGAACCCTTTTCTAAATCATAGACCATATAAATCTTTGATTGATGCACCCAAAGTATCCAGAACCACCACGCTGGAACTATTGATCAAATTTTCAACTACTTGTTCAGTGTCATTCTTTCCTATCGCACCGTTAGCTTCATGAGGGCAAGGGTTGGTCCCTGTTTACTGCTGTATTTATTAGCACTTAGCACAATATTGTGTATATGGTAAAGTCACAGTAGAATTTTACTGAATGACCAACCGAAATAAATGTCTTTGTTAACCATGATTATTTCTAAGTGTTGGAAGTACTGCTGATAATTTATTCATAATTTTAAAATGTCTCTACATTTCCTTTAGTTTACATTATTAAATTAACATTTTATATTAAAAACAATAAACAAAACATAGTTAAAAACCAGTGGATTTGAATCCAAGTGATTTTTGCCTACATAATCTTGGGAGGAATTTCTTAGAATTATTTTTTGTTTATTCAAACTGAAAAGGCAGAAGCTAACTAATCTGCTTAGAATTGAGAAGCAAATTTTTGATGAGTTGTTAGGTAGCAGAATCAGATACAAAAATCCAGTAATCTTTCTACCATTAAATGATAGAAACTTGCATTTAAACTTCTAAAGGGACTGTGAGGTCATGCTAATTGGCTTTTTAACAATTTGTTGCTTATTAAATATTTAGCAGCAAGACTCTGAGGAGGGCTGCTGTGGTATCATATGAGTGGCTTTCAGACTTTTGTCCATAAAGTTGAAGAGTTCAGAATGATCCTGTATGACAATGATGCTGCAAAGAGTTAAGGTTATAAATACGTATAGTATAAAGGTCTTACCACTGAAGCGCCAGAGCAGGCATTCAGGAAATGCTGCAGTGAAAAACTGTAGTTTCGCCTACTACTAATATCATTATTTATAGGTGAATTAACTTTTAATTTCATTATAAAAGTCCCTTATTAAGTACCAGCAATTTCTCAAAGCTATTTATTCGTTTGCCTAGTTTGTTTTTATACAGTATCTAATCTCTGATTTTTGTTAATGACTTGACATTGCTATAAACTGGATCACTTAATCAGTGGATGGCATAAAATGGAAAATCATTCTTCATGCTGCATTTCCTTTTGTGATTATATAACTCTACAGGCTCTTCTAGGGCAAATAAGAAAGCCAAAGGGATAAGGATTATCAAATATATATTATGAACAAGAAAGAAGTCCTTCAGTTTCCTTCAGTATATAGTGCTCTTTGAATTACTTTTCAGATAAGCTGTACTGAGCCCTCTGCTTACACCATCATGGTAACAATATATTTTACTATATTATCTTTGGCTTTAGTGTTATTTTGAATCCTCCTCTGTTATAGAATAGGAGCATAGAGTAGACTGTCATTATGAATTATATGTATTTATTTACATATGCACTCACACAGAAATACATTTGTGATGTCAGCATCACCACTTTATTACAATGTCATATCTGCGTACATTTGACTCTTTTTATGCTGTAGCATCAGGAAAAAGTATGGAGTCAAAAAAGTTGTGTTCTTATCCCCAATCTACCATTCACCGGCCATGACTGGGTATATCAACATGCCCTTCACTTTAGATCCCAGAGAAGGGATGTGATCAGCGTCCAAATGTACAATGAACAAAGTCAAGGAAATAAAGAAAAAAGAACAAACCAAACCTGTCTGTTGACAAACATGCTGTCTGGGCAGACTGCTTCTCATTTTATGATGAAAACAACCACTACCGCCACTTCGGCAACATCTGCCACAACAACATGAAGCCAATGGAAGAACTGCAGCAGAGCCTGGTAGAGGAAGAAAGGATGCAGCCTGACTCGGAGGCTGAGGCTAAAAGTTTTGTATATCTGTAAATTATGAAGCTAAAAATTATACATATATGTATTTATATATATACACAGACATTTTAGAAAACTATTTGTTAATAAGATTTATAGCTGTTTTGAGAGAGAAAAGAATAGCATAAAGAAAGAATAGACATAAATAGAAACAGAAGCAATAATGGGGACAGGAAAGTGGAAAAGTTTCCTGAAAGGAATCTATAAAAATGAAAAAGAGAATTAAAAAATAAAAAGAATCACACCTGCATATTTACTGGCAAAATGTACTTAGATGAAGAGAGAAATCTCAATGCAGATAATGTTTACCTGTGAAGGAATAAAGCTCTGGCTGGCTCAGAATTCTCCTTAGGAATGATAAATGCTAGAGAACAGTGGAGCAATGGGTTAAAATTTCTATGAGGAAACTCTTGAGACCTCACAAATTTAATACCTCTTTGTTAGATTTCATGTGTAAAGGCAGGAGAAACACATTTTCATATATGCGAAGCATTGAGAAGCACTTAAAGTTATTGGATGTTTTACTCCAATGGCCCAAGAATGAGCAAAACATGGTATAAAGGAACTTGTGGTTATTTGAAACCAAACGCAGGAGTAAGCCAAATATTTATAGTAAAATGAGTTTTTTAATTAAATGCAAATTTGAAAATTTTTCTTGAAAGAGAAAAGATGTACTCTTACAATTTTATTAACAATACTTTGGACCTAAGATGTCACGTAAGGTGAGGGTGTATATGGTGAGAAGCATTCCATATTTTACACACACACACACACACACGCACACACACGCACACAGTTCTTATGTACTCAGTTGCTGAATGCAGGGACGGTAGTTGGTCAGCACACATGCACCAGGTGCCCCTTGCTATTATTCCATTTGTTTATAGTTGGTATCTCTTCTGATTGGCCGAAGTGTACCTTCTGATTGGTTGTACCATACCAGTTGTTAAATGTTTTGAATATCAACCAGGTTGAATGAATGAATGGATTACTGAATGATCAGAGATGATCTCTTCTTTTATCCTTACTCCTATATTGTTTGGGGTATTTTTACCCTCACATTTAAGAATCTTTGAGCAGGTGTATATTTTATTTATACTCAGTAAAATTCTGCCTCTCCTTCCTTCACATCAACCACAATATTCCATTTGTGTGCAGCTTCCTACCAAGTCTGAGGACAACAATAATGTTGCATTTGACTTTTATTATTTTTTTTTAATATCAAGATTTCTTTGTTCTCTATCCACACTCTCCATAATACTGTATAATCATCTGAGACTGTATTATTTCTGAATCTATTCTTAGTTACAGTATTGTGTACACCACCGGGTACCTTGGGCATTATTGTAATTCCTTCTATGTCATGCCTGCTAGGACTCCTTAGTAAGTGGATCCATACCTCACTTCTTCATTTTCTTGTCTCCCTTTAGGGATACATTTAATATTAAGATTAAAAAAAGGTTAGAAAGGCTCGTAGGCATTGTATTGTCGTTTTAAAAGTGACTAGGATGAAATGGGTACTATGATTTGGTTTAATTATGCTTAATTGATGCAAAGCTTAAACCAGCGTCCAGATCTCCTGCTCCACTGCTTTTTTTTTTTTTAACATCTTTATTGGAGTATAATTGCTTTACAATGGTGTGTTACTTTCTGCTGTATAACAAAGTGAATCAGCTATACATATACATATATCCACATATCTCCTCCCTCTTGTGTCTCCCTCCCACCCTCCCTATCCCACCCCTCTGCCCCATGGCTTTTAATCAGGGTAGTTCATTTTCGGACAAACATAAGCATTCTTGTACTACTAACATGTGCTGCATTTCTAGCCCAAAGCTTTATCATTTTGCTGTTTTAGATTGTAGTCCAGAAACCTAAATTTTCTTCTTTGACACCATCTGCATAGCTAGTCTTTCACCTCCCATAGCCTCCTTTCTCTTTGAAACTCCCAACTGTTAGTTGGAAGAATCAATGACAACACCACCTGTACCCCCACAGATTCCTAAGCCAGACTCTCCAGTTCCAAAAGATGTTTCCTGGAGACTCCTTTATTGCCTAATTAATTAATTAATATTTATTGAGCAGCTATTGTGTGCCAGGAACTGCGCTAATTGGTTCTTTCCCAACTGAATAGTAATTGAACTGATAATGAACTTAAGGGGAATTTCTATTGCAATGTGCAAACAAATAAGTTGCCTTTCTCCCCACGAAGGGCATTTCTGTCTTGTTTTCCCCTTAAAATTCTAGAGATACACTTAAGATATCTTACAGTAAAATTTCCATTTCATTTTTTAAGCTTCTATTTTTTTCATTTTTAGGGAAGGTATGTTCATTCAGACACATTAGAAAATTCAGATTAAAAGCAAGAGGAAAACTGGCCAAAAAAAAAGGAAAATGTTTTATATGTACATGCATTAAAACGATCTGAAAGAATGTACTCTTCATGGAACCTCTCTACGAAATGAGACTCGAGACAAGGAGGGGAGGAGGCTGGAGAAGGTATTTTGCTTTGTTCCCTTATGTATGGCTTGAATTTTTATGATCACATATTGTTTTTATAATTAAAGATCTAAATGCAGATATGAAACAAAAAACATCAAGGTCATCTAGAGTCGGCAATCTTTCTACTACAGTGGCACATGGGAACATAAAGGAATAAACTACACTTACATCTAATTGTTAGGATTTTATTAGATTCAGAATGTGGCTTGTAATCTATTGATGATGTCTAGATCTTGCCTTGAGGACACTATTGAGAGACAGTTCTGAAGGGTGCTGGTATCATCTAAAAGATGACGTTGGAGCCCTAACCCCCAGTACCTCAGAATGTGACCTTATTTGGAGATAAGGTGTTTACAGAGATAATCAAGTTAAAAAGAAGTAATTAAGGTGGGTCCTAATCCAGTGTGACTGGTGTTCTTTTATTTATTTATTTTTAAAACATTTTTATTGGAGTATAATTGCTTTACAATGGTGTCTTAGTTTCTGCTTTATAACAAAGTGAATCAGCTATACACATACATATATCCCCATATCTCTTCCATCTTGCGTCTCCCTCCCTCCCACCCTCCCTATCCCACCCCTCTAGGTGGTCACAAAGCACCGAGCTGATCTCCCTGGCAACACAATTTTTTGAACAAGAAAAAAACTTATTATTTTTTGGGAAAAGCAAGGGCCTTGTTTGAATCCCTGATCATATCCTTGTGAGATATATCTATATATAGATATATAGATCTGTGTGTGTGTGTGTGTGTGTGTGTGTGTGTGTAGCCATTTAATGATAGCCATTCTTACAGGTGTGAGGTGATACCTCATCGTGGTTTTGATTTGCATTTCTCTGATGATTAGTGACGTTTGGCATCTTTTCATGTACCTGTTGGCCTTTTATATGCATTCTTTGATTTTGTCTGTTTTATTTACTTCTGTATGCTCAGGCTTAGAGTGGAACCTGGCATATAAAAGTTACTCAATAAATAGTTGTGGGAAAAATAAAGACCATGTGTTAGCATTTTAAAAATACTTAGGTGATTCTGATTCAGGTGGTTCTAGGAATATTCAACTACTGGTTAAAATTATAGAATATTTAAAAGAAATTAAAACTATTTGCAAGGACAGATAATTAATAGATCAGAGGAAAGATTTATTATCTGATTTGCTTCAGAGATGGATATGATTTCTTAAAACATAAAAAGCATTACCCATAAAAGTGGTGGATAAATTCAGTTACCTTAAGATGAAGAACTTTAATTCAACGACAGACACCATGAAGAGGATGAAAAGATAGGTCACAAACCAAGAGATGTAATTTGCAACACATGTAACTGACAGAGGACTAGTATCTGCAAATAAATAAGATTTTATTTAGAAATAAATAATACCTACGAATCAATAAGAAAAATACAAGCTGATATAAAATGAACGAAAGGCCTGGATAGACATTTCCCAAAAGAAATCCAAATGACCAGTAAACGTATGATAATGTGCTCATTTTACTGGTAATTAAGAATTATAAGTTAAAATCATGATATGACATTACACATTCATTAAACTGACAAAATTAAAAAGACAAATCTGCCAATATTAACTATTGGAGTAGATATGGATCAATGGAGAATTACACCTTGCTAAAGGAAGTAAATATTGGTACAGCCACTTTCAAAATGATTTTTAGCACTATCTTTTAAATTTGAACATACCCCAGAACCTGGCATTTCCTTTTCTAGGTATATTCTAGAGAAACTCTTGCATATAAACAGCATACAAATGCAAGGATGTTCATAGCTGTTTAGCATGTTATTTGTGATAGAAAATTATTGGAAATACCCCAAATATCCACCACCATGACAATAACTATATAAATAAAATGGAATATTATATGTAGTGAAGATGAAGAACTCACAGCTACACTGCTATAGCATGCCTGAATTTTGAAAACATAATATTGAGTGAAAAAAAGCAGGTCACAAAAGAATCCACACAGCTAAATACCATTTTTAAAGTTTATAAACAAGTGAAACTTAATTTACTATTTAAGAATACATATGTATGGAGTAATACCATAAGAAAAGCAAAGGAATGATAAATACCAATTTCAGGATAGTGGTTAGTTCTGGTGGGGGTGTAGGAAGAGGCAGCAGAGGGGATTAGAAAGGGGCATGTGGATTAGTACAGGGATGTTGGGAATATTCTAGTTCTGAGGATAGGTGGTAAAGTCATGAGGTAATTATTTTTATGCTTCACTATTTATGTGACCTTCTTTTGTATGCCTATTAGATAATTTAAAAATCCAATCATAAGAATGATTTTTAACTATGGAAACTTTTAGTTTGTAGTTACCAGATTGTAAATTCCTTGAGTGTACCTGTTTGGCACAAAGAAAATATCAACAATGATTTGATGAAGGAAGATTTTTGTAATATGTGTATACCAATACTTCTTGAAAAAAAGTAGTTAGAAGAGATTGAAGACTGATGTCCTCTGTAGTCCTCTTATCACTTTGTCTTAATTTGCTTAAGATAGTCATTTTTTTTCACAGAATATAGCTAAATCACCATCCTACTTCATGAGAATATCAAATTAATGGGATCTGAATGAATGTGGTTTTACTAATCTGTATAAAATTGATACTTAGCTTGTGTGGCAACATCATTTGGTCTAGCATATGCAATTCATGTCTTGAAAGGTGCTGATGGAAGGAATTAGAAGATTTAATTTATGCTGTGAAAATGTTCTTTCTGAGCCCTCTTTATATGATGCAAAGATTTTTTAAAGAATGTTTTATGATTATCTCAACCTTGGGATGGAGTGTAGGGGGATGGGTCATAAAAAGGAAAAGCTGTCTAGGATTGGAATGAAAATAAGAAGGTAAAATATTCTACTCCTCACCAAATGCATCTTTTGTTTTTATGTTCTGGGTTTTTGCTTCACTAACTAAGCAATAGAAAACAATTGAAGTAATATGAAGAAAGCCCCTGCTTCAGGTGACTCTGTCTTAGAAGGGAATATGGTATTTAGAAAAGGGATTCTATTCATGTTCTCTGGGTTGATGCTGACACTTGACACTCCTACCTTGGATGAGCTCCTGAAGTTGGAACTTCATGGCAGTTGAGCTTGGTTCAAGAAGGATCATCAACACTAGATGCACTACAGTTTATGTCCATTCCCAGGGAGGATGCTTGGACCTAGAGTGTACTGCTCTGGGGTTAGTGGAGATGGATCCTTGGAGGCATTATTGTTTTTTGGACTAGAGTCTTCCAATGTATAGGCCTTTGTTTCAAGATCCAGGGTGTCTTAGATATTCAGTTGGCTCAGGTGGGTCAATTTAAGAGGCGTGATAGAAGATGCTCCCATTCCCTCTAGGTAACTCAGTAACCAGAAGAATGATTCTAAGCATCAGACACCAGGAAGGAATAGCCTGAAGGCCTCTGAGGCAATCACTGACATCCCCAAATTAGTTTGGGAGCAGAAGACATAGGTAAGGAAAAAGAAGCAGATCTGTAAGAAAACTTAAGACCCTAGTTATAAAGTATTAATCTAATCTTATTCAAATTCTTTTTTAAAAGAAATTAAAGATGATAGAGATGATAGATGGAGAGATATACCATGTTCTTGGATTGGAAGAATCAACATTGTGAAAATGACTCTACTACCCAAAGCAATCTACAGATTCAGTGCAATCCCTATCAAACTACCACTGGCATTTTTCACAGAACTAGAACAAAAAATTTCACAATTTTTATGAAAACACAAAAGACCCCAAATACCCAAAGCAATCTTGAGAAAGAAAAACGGAGCTGGAGGAATCAGGCTCCCTGACTTCAGACTGTACTACAAAGCTACAGTAATCAAGACAGTATGGTACTGGCACAAAAACAGAAGTACAGATCAATGGAACAGGATAGAAAGCCCAGAGATAAACCCACGCACATATGGTCACCTTATCTTTGATAAAGGAGGCAAGAATATACAGTGGAGAAAAGACACCTCTTCAATATGAGAAGGTGCTGGGAAAACTGGATAGCTACATGTAAAAGAATGAAATTAGAACACTCCCTAACACCATACACAAAAATAAACTCAAAATGGATTAAAGACCTAAATGTAAGGCCAGAAACTATCAAACTCTTAGAGGAAGACATAGGTAGAACACTCTATGACATAAATCACAGCAAGATCCTTTATGACCCACCTCCTAGAGAAATGGAAATAAAAACAAAAATAAACAAATGGGACCTAATGAAACTTCAAAGCTTTTGCACAGCAAAGGAAACCATAAACAAGACCA
>NW_020185326.1:2093564-2186771 GCF_003031525.2 Neophocaena asiaeorientalis asiaeorientalis | reverse complement strand
AGATATGGTGATATATATATATATATATATATATATATATATATATATGTATAACTGATTCACTTCGTTATAAAGCAGAAACTAAGACACCATTGTAAAGCAATTATACTCCAATAAAAATGTTAAAAAATATTTTTTCTTAAAACAGAAAGGTAGTGATTGAAGATTGATTACAAATGCAGTTTAAGATCTTAAATCCAAGATTTGTAATTGCTAGAAGCTGTCATGTCAGGAAATTTCAATATTCCAGTCTTGGGAGAAAAGATCGTCTTTCCCCAGGTTTAATCTTTTCCACTTGAAGACTGCTGTTATGAGCACAGTTCCTGGTCCTTAGGATACAATGATGGTCTTGTAATCTCATCCCACTTGGTCACAGGACCTCTACAGTGGACCTGACAAAGCACTGAATAGATTTAAATAAGTTTTGCTGACTGCACAGTAAAGAAATGATTAATAGCAAAGCAGCCAGATACGCCCAAAGTGATTGCACCATAGCTCATCTTCTCAGTTTCTCACATTTTTTATCAAAATGGTAGATTGATTTTTCTGCTTTCACAGCTTCTTCAGTGTAAGATGATGCATGTTTTGCCTGGCATCAGCAGCAGCTTGCAATTGTAAGATTGAGTTCCTGTTACTGTGTGTGTGTGCACACATGCATGGGCTATAGTGCACAAGTTCTGGACTGAGTGTTAGGACACCCAGTTTTTATTTTTGCTTTCTGCACTCACAATCCAGATGACTTAGTGAAAACCACTACTCTTTGAACTTTTAAATTTTGCAACAGCAGCTTTTCCTTTGGTTCCTCAGAGGTGTGTGAGAGTGCTTTGTCATGGTTGCTGGGTGAGCCCACGAGGCACTGTGGTGCAATGGTTAGGTTCACTGGTGCTGGATGCAAACAGATCCTGTTTTGAATCCTGGTCTTGCCATTTACTCTGTGTGAGTGTAGAGAAATTGCTTCTTAGTGTTTTCTCATTTGCTTGAATATGGCTATTGTGAGCTTTAAGTGAGAACCTGTCTGTACCAGAAAACCAACAGGCGTGGTGACAACTTGTCTTCTGACAATTATGAATCTTGATGCTCTTTTGACATAAGATTATACCTGGTAATACATCTGACATGAATCTCTAATTACTACCTTTCTGGTTCAAGAGAGAATTCAGAAGAGCTCAGTTAAATATCTTTTTTTTTTTTTTTTTGCGGTATGTGGGCCTCTCACTGTTGTGGCCTCTCCCTTTACGGAGCACAGGCTGTGGACACGCAGGCTCAGCAGCCATGGCTCACGGGCCCAGCCGCTCCGCGGCATGTGGGATCTTCCCGGATGGGGACACGAACCCGTGTCCCCTGCATCAGCAGGCAGACTCTCAACCACTGCGCCACCAGGGAAGCCCTCAGTTAAATATCTTAAAGGTAGGGTTTAAATTGTATGTATGTGGTTCTGGTCCTCTCTTTTTTCTGCCTTCTAAAATTCTTGGGGTCTGCAGTGGGCCTCAGTGACTGACATTGGAGACTTTCAGATGGACCCTGCATTTGTTGAGTAGATAAATTCATAAATATTGCCACTGTACTATCAGTCAACAATAAAGCCTTGATGACCCATCTAATCTCCAAGACATATTCCAAGTATCCATATTCAGTCTTTGTTCCTGACCAACTACGGGGACTTTTATTTTAAAATATTCTCTGTCATTGCAACCAGCTTCTGTTTTCTGGGACACAGCCCCCTCCCCAAAGCTTGCATTGGTGCTTTGAGGAATTATTTATGTTCTCCTCAATTTTCCACGAAATAAGAAAAATGTACATCATAATTATCTATTATTCCTTTTTCCCAAAATGTAGCAGTATTATTTAGCACTTTGGACAAAGAGGCATTGCTAAACTTCTTTTTCCTTGTAATTATGGAAAGCAGTAAAAACCTTACAGAGAGTAAATAGGATTTGTTTTCTCAACAGTGGCTGCTACTCAGAGTTAATGACATTTCATCATTATCACTGCATTTGTAATACGGTGCTTGACGGTTGGTGTTCAGTTAACAACGGAAAATACCAGGTGTGAATAAAGTCAGTAAAAAGAAGATATTCACTATGAGGAAGCTAATTATTTAACAAAAATGTGTTTCACATCTAATAGGATTTCTTGGCAATCTCAATGCAAGGACCATTTTGGAGTTTATATCAGGAAAAGAGACGACATTATGAGAGACAAAATAAGTAAACACATTATCTGGTCATTCTTTGATGTTTAGGTTATTTATATCCTGCAAGGTTCTTAAAATGACTTAAGGTATCTTACAAAGATCCATATATGGTAGCAAGATAAAATAAATTGAAAATGAAAATGAAAAATGAAGCAAAGGAAAAACTAAAGATAGGAAGGTACAGTGGAGCCTGGAATTACCTTAGTACAAAAAGACAAGCTGTGAAATCCTACTTGCCAGGGAAGGCCCCGAAAGTTGGCTTAAAGCTTCCTGTTGGCCAGTGTTAAAGGGAAATGTGATCTACCTTGCAGTTCACAGTATTAGTAATATAGTGAGACATTCCTCCCATGGATATTTATAGAGAGGGCATTTTGAAATCTAGTTAACAACATCCTCAGCAACAAGATAAGAAAACACAATTTAAAAAATTGTGACAAAATACACATAACATAGAATTTATCATTTTAACCATTTTAAAGTGTACAATTCCATGACATTAAGTACATTCACATTGTTGTGCAGCCATCACAGCTATCTAGTTCCAGAATTTTTCATAAAATGAAAACCCCATACCCACTGAGTAGTCACTTGGCAACCACCAATCTCCTGTCTGTCTTAACAACATTCCTATAGTAAGCATGATAAACACTTTTATAACCCTATGCATTATAATGCCACAGGTAGAAGTGGGTGACAGCATACTGTTTTCATATTTATGTTTGTCTTCTATAATTTTGACTTTCTAGAAAAAAAGAAAACTGACTTGACAGAAGAGAGGTTAGATAGCCTCCCTCACCTCTGAAACCACCAGGGAGAATACCTGGAGAGGACTTGTTCCACCTAATTGGTTGGGTTGGAAGAACTTCTACAGAGAGACATTCACCAGGATACTAAAGAGGTTAGTTTGGAGGAGGAGAAAGGCTTGGATCAAGTTTGTTGAAGAGTGACTTATAGCCAAGAATTACCTAACTGTCTTAGCATTTATCACAACCCTACGGGTCAATTGAATTCCTCCTGTTGGAGGCTAATCTAGCATGAGGGAGAGAGGGAAGCCACATTTGTTGCCCTGAAGGAAAAAGAAGTAAAGATTTGGGAAGCTGGAGGTGAAACAAGTATGATTCAGCCCATTGAGCTAAATTCTAGATAAGCAAGGTTTTGGGGAAGGGAGATGGGATAGATGGGATTAGTAACCTTTAAAATCATTGTGGGACTCAATTTGTAGATTGGATTCCTTAATTTCTGCTTCTAATGTGCTGTGAAGAAAGACTGGTTGATTTTGCCTTGCTCCAGTATTTAATTCAAGTTTTGAATAATAAGTGGGCATATGAGTATGAAAAACAACATGAGTCAAGATATGCAGGCATTGCATTTTGGGCTGCACTCAGAATCATCTTTGATTCTTTCTCCTTGCTTCTTTTCAGCCACACATCCAGTCATTTGACGAGTTCTGCTTACTTGATGTCTTCAGTGTTTTTCTTACAGCTCTCTTCCATTCTTAGGGTCATGACCCTCATTCAGGACCTTATTAGCCTCTTTTGTCTGGATGACTACTATAGTTTTCGAACTGGTCTTACATCTGTTAAGCTCTTGACCATTTAATTCATTTTTCAAACTGTTGCAAGAATAAATGTCCTAAAAGGCTATTTAGATCAGTACACTCATATCACTCTTTTCTTCAATATAAGAAATAAATATATGATAATGATGTCATCACAATTAGCAGAGAAAAAAGGATTATTCAAAAAGTTGAGCTCAGGCATGAGTTATTATTTAGGGAAAACCGCTACTTAAATCCTCATCATATGTCATAATAAAGTATGGATATATTAATGAAATAATAAAAGCACTCGAAGAAGATATAGGTGAATATTTTTCTGATTGAAGGATAGGTAAGAGACTAATGGGAGAAACCACAGAGGAAAAAATGATTGACTTGACAACATAAAAATTTTAATTCTCTAGGTCAAAAATATAAATGAAAAGATATGCACGAAGCTGGTCAGAATGCATAATGAATATGAGAGATCCCTGCTTTTTTTTTTTTTTTTTTTTTTTTTGAGGCCCTCACTGTTGTGGCCTCTCCCGTTGCGGAGCACAGGCTCCGGATGCGCTGGCTCAGCGGCCATGGCTCACGGGCCCAGCCGCTCAGCGGCTTGTGGGATCTTCCCGAACCGTGGCACGAACCCGTGTCCCCTGCATTGGCAGGCGGACTCTCAACCACTGCGCCACCAGGGAAGCCCCCTGCTTTTTTATTCTCTAGTTCCAGTCACACTTACCTTGTGGCAGTTACTAGAAACAGTCAGACACCTTTGCATGTGCTGTTCCTTCTGCATGGAATGCTCTTCCTGAACATCCTCCCGTGACTGGTGCTTCCTAATTCTTTAGGTCTAGGTCAAATATTCTCTTCTTAGAAAGGTCTTCCCTGTTAACCTTCTGTAAAGTAACTAGCCCTCATTGTCTCACCCTTTATGACCTTGACTCTGTCACATTACTTGTTTCGTGTTCTTCATAGCTATCATCACTGATGGAAATCATCTTATTTGTTAGTGTTCTCATTTGTTGTCCTCTAGAATGCAAGCTGCATGAATGTCTGGATCTCATCTGTCTTGGTCAGCAGCAGCTAGACTTCTTTTTGAAACAGAATAGGTACTCAATAAGTGTTTGTTGAATGAATGAATATGTCTATATGTAGATAAAAAGATTTGAAGGATATGTAACAAAATACAGTAACGGGGTTATTTTTAGGTAGAATTTTGTAGATGATTAATTTTTTCTTTTTTTTAACTTTTCTGTCTTCCCAAATTTTCTAAAATGAGTGTGCATTACTTTGTCAGAATTATAACTAAACAGTATTTAATAGAAGTCATATTTTATTAAACAACAGCAGCTATAATGTTAGATCATTAATCTCCATTAGCATTGACAAAAGATGATAAACTATGCAGACTATAAAGAACAAATTTCCTAGAAACAAAAGTGTCAGCTTGCATCCTCTTAAAGTATTCACACATTTAACACATCCAGTTAGCATAACTGAATAATGAGGAAATCATGCCAAAAAGTACCATCCAAATTGGATCTTCTTTTAAGATTCTAAAATAAAACTCTTTAAATAAGAAGAAAAATAATTAAAAAAAAAACAAGTACCACTTTCTAGTTTCAAAAAATAATTGTCAGGGGTTTAGTCTCCCTGAATCTACCAGACATTAAAAAGGGCAGTTGAGGAAAAGACCTGAATATAAAACAGTTTGAAAAATAGCACAGTGGAACTATCTACATTGCCATCTGCAGAGATACTATGACTCTGGAAAGGTCTGTTATAGTCTTTTACCCATTCTGAGCAATTCTTTGTCATTTATTAACATTGTTTAAACTGATCAGTTTAACATGGGGAAAAAAGCATCAGTTTTTTTTCCTCCAGAATGCAAATTTTTTTGGCCATGAGTGAGACTTGGTTGGGTTTTTTTATATAAAGTGATTATACTTTAAATGACCTCAAATGGTCAAGTTGTTAGGAGCAAAAGTAAAGCAAGATATAGCAGCCCTGTGTTTCATTTATTCACTCACTCATGAAATCTTTATTCCGCACCTAATATGAATCAGGCACTGTTGGGTATTGGGAATGTGATAGTGAGTAAGACATATGATACTTGTCCTCAAGGAGCTTACCTTCTAGTGGAGGGAACACAAGTAAACCACATAGATACCAATTGTGATAAGTTTTGGAGGAGTAATTGTTCCATAAATAATAAAAGGGTAAGGAGCAATAGACAGATATAGAGATAGGGAAGACTTCTTCAAGGAGATGACATTTAGGCTGGGACCTAAAAGGATGAAAAGGAGTTTGCTACGTGAAAAGCCAAAAGGTGTTCATTCCCAGTTCAGAGATGTCTAGGAAATGTCAGAATCCTGCATGATCAAGCAAAGTGAGCAGTCGAAACGTGAGATGAAGTTGGAAATGTAGATAGAGGCCAGGTCACATTGGATATTGTAGTTTTTAATTTTAAATACCGTAGGAAGCCACTAAAGTATTTTAATCAGGGAAGTGACAGGATTTAAAATACCATAGGAAGCCAGTAAAGTATTTTAATGGGGAAATGACAGAATCCAATTTTAAATGATCATTCTTGCTATTACGAGGAGATTGAGTTTTAAAGGGACAGAATTAAAAGCAGGAGGACTAGTCAGGAGACTACTGTAGTCATCCAGAAGAAAGGCTAGGGTTGGATCATAGTATTAGCAGTGGAGATGGAGAGAAGTGGATAGATGCAGGATATATTTTGGAAGTATACTCAATTGGAATGCTGTAGGATTGGATACAAGAATTTAGAAAAAAATCAGGTTGAGTCCCAAGCTCTGGCTTGATCTTCTGGGGGCAAAGCATAGGATGAGAAGATTGGCAGAGAAACAGAGCTTTTTGTGAGTGTGGTGGGGAGTTAAGATTTCTAATTTTGGTACTTTAAAATGAAGATGGCTTAAAAAATATTCAAGTGAAGATACTGATTAAGCAGTGAAGATACCAATTCAAATGGTCAAACAAAATCTTGGAATTTTCAGTAATATTTTGTCACAGACACTGTTAACCCTTCACCCATATGCTCTTGGATCCCTTTATGGTTTTTTGAGTATAATGGCCCCAGTGTACTTTCCCTCCCAACAGCCAGCACTTGGATCCATTTGTTGGAGGGCTGCCCTAAGGCTGCTGGAACCTGCTTTGCCTGCCCAGATGGAGAGCAGGGAGTGCCTTCAGGGGTCAGATGGGGGCAGCCTTAACCAATAATTAAGCCATGCGGAACTATAAATATTCCATCTCTATTTCTTTGAATTGGGTTGACTATACTGTCTCTAGAATTCCCCCATAGCTGGAGCTCACTGCAGGACTTTCCTTGATATGGTAGCCTTGCTTGGCTTCCTTTGCTCTCTGATCCCACTTCTCCACTCTTCTACCAGTTTTCCTTGAGAAATTCCCTAATAAAATACTTACCCACATATCCTCATCTCATAGTCTCCCTCTGGAGAACATAACTTAACTGAACATCGACCTGGTCTATCATTGTCCAGCCTCACTGTGAAACAAAAACCATGGTGCTTAAACACTGTCTGAGTCATTTATGACATATTCAAAGTGGTTTTCTTTGCTTTATTTGGTTTCCATTAAATGAAAAAATATATTTAAATGTGTATGAAAAATTGATCGTATTATTATATACCTCAAATACATTTTCTTAATTTTTCCTGAAATGGAGCAAATTAAGGAAAGCAGAAGTGGAAGAATAACTAATGTATTTTAATAGTAAACATTTCTGCAATTATGCATACCTCTCTAGTTTACTTGGTTGAATTTCACATATTTATTGTTACTTTAGATTTGGGCTTTATTTAAGCAAATAATTCATTTCTCACTCTTCAACTTATTTAGAAGCTGAGTTCTGATGTGTTCTAAGCCATTCGGGATGCTGTTAAAGATGGCAGGTGCCATGCCAAGAGGAAATGCTGCCTTGGCTCTGTTGATGATGTCATCATCGCTGTGGTCAGTCAGTCTTAAAACCTTGACATCAACTCTCCTTCTAGTCAGTCACTGAGTCCCATTCTTTATATAATGACATCTCTGCCATATTTGTCTTTTTACCTCTCCCAACTGGCTCCACCCTATTTCAAGCCCATACCTCTTAGCCAGACTTTCATAGTAGCCTTCAAATCAATTCCCCTTCATTCAATCATTTCTCTTTCCCATCTCACCTATACTGGAGGTCGGAAGGGGCTGAATATTCTTCCGGATCTCACTTCAAAGACCTTCACAAACTCCCCACTGTCAGCAGAGTAGAATCATTCCCACACCAGTCAAAGCCCTGGATCAACTTATGTATTGACTGAGTTGTTGGACCAGGTGCCCTCTGAGTTTCCTTCTGTATTAGTTTCCTATCCCTGCTGTAACAAATTACCACAAACATTGTGGCTTAAAACAATACGCATTTATTTTCTTATAATTCTGGAGGTCAGAAGTTTGAAATGGTTTCATTGGGCTAAAATCAAGGTGGTGGCAGGGCTACATTTCTTCTGAAGTTTCCAGGGGAAAATCCATTTTCTTGACTTTTCTAGCTTTTAGAGGCCACCTGCATTCCTTGAATTGTGGTTCCTTTCTCTATCTTCAAAGCCAGAAATGTCAGACTAAGTCCTTCTCGTGTTACCATCTCTCTGGTTTTCCTTCTTTTGCTTCCTCCAGGCTGACTCATATGCTGACATCACGTAATCTCACTTACCCTTTCCTCCAGATTAGGTTAAGGGGAGGCTCCAAGAGGAGATGCAATGGTGAGCTTTGGGTTTTAATTTTTCTCTCTTCCTTCCTGCTGGGTATCTGTGGATTGGGTGTCACTCCTCTTCCAAATGCCAGCTCTTGTGATGTGGCCATCTCCATACTGCTTTCCTCTCTGGGTTCTGGTAACCACTCTCTTCTCATGTCCCTTCAGGCCTAGGATACTAATGGTTCCTGGTTATAGCTGAGTGTGAACAACTCATCCTGGGTTTGCCTGGTACTTTCCAGGTTTTAGCACTAAAAGTCCTGAATCCTGGGAAACTCTCAGTTTCCCACTGGGGCAGTCGGCTGCCCTACTTTTAGTAGACACTAAATCCTGCCCACTCCTTTGAAAATGATTTTTTTTCATTATATTCTCAATTTTCCAGTTTGAATGTATCATGAGTTTCCTGCTGGGACCCTGATAAAGGCGTGTTTGACATGTAAGGTATTTGGAATTTATCCTTGACTTCTTCACTTTAGAAAGACTACTCTGGCTGTAATATGGAGAACCAAATGAAGGAGGTTAGGGTGGATGCAGGGAGACAGAAAGTTGTCAGAGTAGCCAATAAGGTGTCGTCATGCCTGCACTAACGCAATGGGAATGAAGAGGGAGAGGGTGGTGGTGGGGGAACTGAGAAATATAAGTAAGGCAGGTATATCAGGGTAAAGCAATTAACTGGATGTGGGGGAACAGAGGTAGGGAAGAGACAAGGACGACATCCAGCCGGTTGCTGGGACACTTGGGTGGACTGTGGTGCCGCTCACTGAGATAAGAAACACCAGGGAAGGGTTAAGTTTGATTGCGAAGACTAGACTATGAGTGTAAAGTTTCTCTCTGTGCAGCTTTTATTTTCACCTTATTAAACAAGTCTCTGTTAGGGATTTTGTTCAATTAAAACCTTATGAATTTGTTAATGTCCTGAGTTTGCATGTGATAGAAAGTGAACATAACTGTCATTATTAGTGCTATAAAAGCCAGTAAAACCTACTCTTTCTGGAGAAGCTTTCACCACTTTGTGAGTTTCTGGAGGTCTATCTAGCAGATTAGCCTGTACTTGATGAGGGTAAATGTGAAAGACCAAAGTTGGAGTGGGCCCTCCCTTTGAAATCAAAAGACTTTAGACAGAGTCTTATGAGGAAGGAAGATTCCATGAGAGAATGAATCTGAGTGAGCTGCTGAAATTCTCCCTTCAGCAGTCTGGCTAAGCAGGCAGTGAATAGAAACTTTTGAATTGGTGTGTGACCTATGAGCATGTGTAACAAATGACTTTGTACATCTTGGAAACATTTGGAATGCTTGAGTGTCTGTGTGTGACATTTAAATGTGAGGAACACTTGAGTAAGTCTCAGAGTTGGCTGGAGTCAATAAATGCTTTAATCAATATGCCGTGGCATTTATAACTAGTACTGCAGTTCCTCCTAAATGTCTAGGTGATTGTGTCCTGTAACACACCACTTCCATGCTTTTGTTCACATGGTCCCAGCTGCTGCCAATCTCATCTGGAAGCAATTTCTTTTTACTCTGCATTTTCATGGTATTCAATTTGTATATTCCTTACAGTGTACATCATGTCTTGCCTTTTGTGATGGAGGCAATTTGTATGCATACCTTTTCCCCTAGAAGATGTAATAACTGTCAGACTCTGAGCCCACAGAGATTCCTCATGAATTCCTGGGAGCCTGTCTCTGAGTGGCTCATAAATTCCCATTGGCTATTATTAAAGTCTTCTCTGTAGCTTCTGGTGTCTGATCTCCATTCCACCACCTGGAAACCTTGGTATCCTACTTCTCTTGCTCTGACCCAGCTACTCCTAGTAGGCCTGTTGATTCCAAAGAGGGCCATTATACTCTCTCTGCCTTTTATAACCCTCTTTGGATGTTTGGAATATAAGGCTTGTATCCTTGAGCCAGCTGGGAAGGTAATCTATAGTCCTCCACAGTACCTTACCTCCAGTAGTTCTTTCCAAGTCTGGTATCCCACGTCCCATGAATGATTTCCAGATAAGTGTCTTGCATTCTCCTGTTTTTTTTTTCCAGTTTTTTCTTAATTGTGATAAAATACACATAATTTAAAATCGATCATCTGAACCATTTTGGGTGTACAGTTCAGTGGTATTAAATATGTTCCTATTCAACTATCATGACCATCCATCTCCAGAACTCTTTTCATCTTGCAAAACTGAAACACTGTACCTGTTAAACAAAAACTCCCTATTCCCCCACCCTCACCAGCCTCTGACAACCACCATTCTACTCTCTGTCTCTATGTATTTGACTACTATAAACACATAAATTGAATCATATAGTGTTTATCTTCTTATGACTGGCTTATATCACTTAGCACAATGTCCTTGAAGTTTATCCATGTTGTAGCATGTGTCCGAATTTCCTTTCTTTTTAAGGCCGAGTGATATTCCATTGTATGTATATATCATATTTTGTTTATCCAGTCATCCATCAGTGGACAAGTGGGTTACTTCCATGTTTCAGCTATTGTAAATAATGCTGCTATGAATATGGTATATCCTTACATTCTCTCTTATTTTAGGTTTGTTTCTTTTTTATCCATGGCATTTCCTAAGAGACTAGATTTATTCTATTTCGATCTCTGTCAGTAAGACTCAGAAGAGGATTTGTATGTAAGTGATTGATTAAGGAAGTACTCCCAGGAGACTTAATAAGGCACTGGGGGAAGTAAAACTGGGAAGAGGACAAAGCCATCCCTGTGTGCAATTTTAGGGAGTCCCACAGAAGGTAGCATCAGCTCAATCCCCCAGGAGAACTTTTGGAATGTAAATTATGCTGTGGTGCTTTTACTCAAAACAAGAGCCCTGAGTTTCATACTCCTATACCCTCTGTCATCCTCTTTGGGGATGTAAACTCCCAGGCACTTCTGGCTTTCTGTGTGCTTGGGCAGAGTGGCTCCAGCAGTCCCAGGGAAGTTCTCCAAATTAACATTGCAAGTCTGGGCTGTTGGAAGCAAAAGCACACCAGAGCTTTTTGGGAAAGGGGCATGCAGAGAGAGCAGAGGGGTCTGGGAGGATCAGGGTAGAGCACCAGCAATGTCCACTTGAGCTTCTCACTGGGAGTTTATGTTCCAGTGTCTTGGGCACAAACCATCATTTACAATGCCCTTTCCATAGCCTTTCCAGGAAGCCCCTTGAGCATTCATAAAAATATGACTCCTAGTCACCTTCTCCAGTATACATTTCTGAGAGCATTTCTGAACATCACTACGTAAGCCATTCGAGAATAGCAATTATGTATTTTCAGTTCCGAGAATCCAACCTCTTGACAGCGCACCCTGAATTCAAATGAATTTCTGCTTTTCTAGGCATAGGATCAATTAATTCAATAGCACATGAGGGAAGCCCCAAACAAAAGCAAAATTAGGAAGAAAAATTAGCCCACATGTGCTTACTGGACTGAAGGTCTATTTCATGCATTGTATTTCTCGATTTGAAACCAGGCATTAAGGAAAACAACCTTCTTGGGGACTCCAGGCACATTCTGCTTCACATGGGTGAGATCTCCTTGAGCAAATGATCTGGTCATACTTGGGACTTTTCTTGATATTCAGAACTGGGAAACCGCAGATCTGATTTTCTAAAGCACTCCTTAGAGGTCCATTATTATCTTTGCGAGCCTGCTCCCATTGAAATTTGGTTTGAAGGTTGTTCACAAAGTTATAAGACTGGTTTTCCTCTTACCAGCTGTGGAAGGAAAACATTTTGGGACAATATGGCAGACAAGGACATAGTTAATGTTACTTTACAAACTCATATATATAACCTTGATTATATGAATACACATTTATACCAGTGTTCATGTTCCAGTGACTTCCTGTTGCTGGCAGTGCTGCATGGAGGGGAAGATGTTATTAAAATCCACAAATTCATCTCTCCCACCGTGAACATAACTTTTAATTTGACACTCATAAAAGTCATCAACTATAACCATAACCACCATTTTAAAGATAGAGGAAGTGAGGGCTTCCCTGGTGGCGCAGTGGTTGAGAGTCTGCCTGCAGATGCAGGGGATACGGGTTCGTGCCCCGGTCCGGGAAGATCCCACATGCCGCGGAGCGGCTGGGCCCGTAAGCCATGGCCGCTGAGCCTGCGCACCCGGAGCCTGTGCTCTGCAACGGAAGAGGCCACAACAGTGAGGCCCGCGTACCGCAAAAAAAGAAAAAAAGAAAAAAAAAAAAGATAGAGGAAGTGAGACAGAGAAAGTTAATGGCATTTCACTGAAGTTATATTAATACAGTGGTAGATCTTTCCATGATCTAAAACTTATTCATTTTCAGTCAAAGATAAATTTCTTTCATGGGACATGACTATTATTGATTAGCAGTATGGTTTAACTTTCCTCAAAAATGTGTCTCCTTTGTAGCCTCTGTGCTTTCTATTTGCCATATAAATTTTAGTTAATCCAAATGTGTTTTGAAACTCAGTGGTGAGATTGTGCTTTGTGCCATTGGAGCCTAAGGATCTTTGACTTTTGTAGTTCAGGATATGGAAATAGAATTGCACTGAGTGAAGTTTAAATCAGATTTAGAGTCAACCATTAAGTGATTTCTCTGTGCCTTGATCTCATCCATCTTCCAGGTATTATTCGACTTAATCCATACAACACTCTTATGAGAAGAGGTTATTGATCCCAATTTTACAATTGAATATAATAGTTGATCTTGAATACGGATATAATATATAATCATTTTATTGCAGTATTCAGCAACATCATTTTCCTAAGTCCCATGATCATGTGGAATTTCTCATTTAAGAACCACATAACTGGTACTTATTGATACTTTGTGAAAATGGGTAAAAAAGATTAAGAAAAGAGATGACCTGATACTAAAAACAGTCCTTAAATATTATGAATATTACAAGCAGTATCTATAGGATTGGGAAATTTCTAAACATATATTTTGGAGAATAAGAGAAGGTAGGAATAAGTAGAGATTATGGGAAAAGATATCAGACTGTGTAAGGGCTTCCTAGTTAGCTCTTGCCAATGTAACTGAAGTTACTAATGGAATGTAAAAACAGTGTAACTGTGATATTAAACAAGCACAGTGCATGGCATATAATAATAAATCAGCTGTATTTTAGAGTCCTAGTGTATCTTATGAAGAGAATTCTCACTGGGTGAAAACCCTCGTAGGACCCATTGCTTTTCTAGTTACCCTTTGGTAATAACATAATCCTAAGGTCAGTTTAAGACATAAAACACAGTTCAACAATTAAAATATCTAGTCTGCTATCATGCTAAAAACCTCATACTTTAATCTTGAAGTAGTAAAATGTCATACTTCAACCTTGATTTAAAGTTGAGACTTTTCTTCCTCCACAGTTAGGTATTTTTAAAGCAGAAAAACTGTAGCTGGGGAAGAGAATCTTGTGCTGTTTCTTTCCTTCCACACCTAGCACATGTGCTTCTATTTTGCTAACCTTAGTTTCTGAGCACTGCAGATTGGACCACGAGGAGGGACGTGAGATCGGAGAAGCAGTAAAGTTTTTAACTAACTGAATGGCACTGTCCTGGTGATCTAGCATCTGCATCACATAATATGGGCCTAAAGTTGACTCTTAACTCTCATGGGCACCTTCATGGCTTCTTTCATGGCTTATCTTCCCCTACTGCAAGAAATTTCTCCCCTGTAATTCCCACGCGGAGGGCAAATGCATGGCTGATAGCTTACTTTTTTGATACCTAGGCATCTGGCAATACCTGGATCTTCTATAAGCCAAGTTTCAGCAAGGGTAGCCACATTAATTATTTTCAGCAGTAACGTGTTTAATATAGGGAATTATTGCTTTAAAAATTGTTGCAAGCGTTGAGAGAGAAGATTCTAGCTTGAACGTTTAGGAATGACCATCAGAAAAATAAAGAACTGACTCACCAGAAGAGCTACTACCTCTGATATCACTACTGGAGCTATGGAGGAATTCAGAACCAACTGCTGCCATTGAGTACTGAAAAGGCCTTTAGGAGCACAGGGAACTAGAACGTGGACATTGTAGCCTTGACCATGGGTCAGCTAACCAAAGCATAACATCAGTGCTGCCACTTCAACAACCTCTACAACTACTCATTAACAAGGGAACTGGAGAATGGACACTGCTGCAGAGAAAACTCATATTCCCATGACTGTGCTTGCTAGCTGAAACAGCCAAATAACATATAGGAAAATAGATTCTGCTTTACTCATGCCTTCCAAGTCTCAAACAAGTGTTTCTAATCATCAGAAACACATTTATATACAGAAATGTAGCTCTAAGGGAGTCTGGGAGGTGATTTTAGCTTTCTGATTTTGCTAACTGTGTGTGTGTGTGTGTGTGTGTGTGTGTGTGTGTGTGTGTGTGTGTGTATGTGTATTAGTTTTTCCCCAGCTTTATTAGGTATAACTAACAAATAAAAATTGATATTTTGATATACATATACACTGTGAAATGACCACAATCAAACTAATTAACATATCCATCACCTCACATAATTACCCCCCCTTTTTCTTTTTTGGTGTGATGAGAACACTTGAGATCTATTTTTTTTTTAGCAGATTTCAAGTATACAATACATTAACTATAGTGACCATGCTGAACATTAGGTTTCCAAAACTTACTTATTTCATAACTGAAAGTTTGTATCCTTTGATCAATATTTCCCCTTTCCCTCATGCCCAGCCTCTGGTAACCACTATTTCTACTCACTGAAAACAATAAAATATTGATGAAAGAAACTGAAGAAGATACAAAAAATGGAGAGATATCCTATGTTCATGGATTGGAAGAATTAATATTGTTAAAGTGTCCAGTATACCCAAAGTGATCTACAGATTCAGTGCAATTCCTATAAAAATTCCAATGGCATTTTCCAAAGAAATAGAAAAAACAATCCTAAAATTCGTATAGAACCACAAAAAACCCTGACTAGCTAAAGAAGTCTTGAGCAAGAAAAACAAAGCTGGAGACATCACATATCCTGATTTCCAATTATATTACAAAGCTATAGTAATCAAAAGAGGTTGGTATTGGTATAGATACAGCAAAAATATTTAATGATGAAAGAATTGATGCATACCCCCTAAGAATGGAAAAAGAGAAAGAATGTTAATTCTTACCACTCCTAGTCAGTATTGTACTCTGGGTTCCTGTCAGTTTAATATGGTAAGACAAATAAAAAGCATGCAGATTGGAAAGAAGAAAATAAAAATGTCTTTATTTTACAACCTGATTGTTAGTGTAGACAATCCCTCAAAATCTTAACAACAACAAAAAAGCTACTAGAACTATTTTTATTGAAGTATAGTTGATTTACAATGTTATATTAGTTTCAGGTGTACAGCATAGTGATTCAGAATTTTTATAAATTATATTCCATTCAAAGTTATTATAAAGTGGCTATAATTCCTTGTGCTATATAATATATCCTCATTACTTATCTATTTTATACATATCAGATTGTATCTCTTAATCCCATGCTCCTATATTGCCCCTGCCTACTTCCCTCTCCCCACTGGTAACCATTACTTTTATTTTCTATGTCTGTGATTCTGTTTCTATTTTGCTATATATGTTCATTTGTTTTATTTTTTAGATTCCAGGTAGAAGCAATATCATACAGTATTTGCCTTTCTCTGTCTGACTTACTTCACTAAGCATAATATTTTCTATGTCCATCCACATTGCTGCAAATGGCAGAATTTTATTTTTTTTTAATGGATGAGTAATTTTCCATTGTGTATGTACACTACATCTTTTTAATCCAGTCATCTTTTTTTTTTTTTTTGCGGTACGCGGGCCTCTCACTGTTGTGGCCTCTCCCGTTGCGGAGCACAGGCTCCGGACGCGCAGGCTCAGCGGCCATGGCTCACGGGTCCAGCTGCTCCGCGGCATGTGGGATCTTCCCGGACCGGGGCACGAACCCGCGTCCCCTGCATCGGCAGGCGGACTCTCAACCACTGCGCCACCAGGGAAGCCCATCTTTTTTTTTAAAATTGAAGTATTTACAATGTTGTGTTAGTTTCTGGTGTACAGCAAAGTGATTCAGTTACATATTTATAATATATATATAATATATATATATAATTTTAGATATTTTTTCCATTATAGCTTATTACAAGTTATTGAATATAGTTCCCTGTGCTATATATAGGACCTTGTTGTTTATCTATTTTATATATAGTAGTTCATATCTTCTAATCTCAAACTCCTAATTTATCCCTTCCTCACCCCTCCCCCACCCCTTTCCCCTTTGATAACCATAAGTTTGTTTTCTATGTCTATTAGTATTTCTGTTTTGTAAATAAGTTAATTTCTATCATATTTTATTTTTTTTTAAAATTGAAGTATTTACAATGTTGTGTTAGTTTCTGGTGTACAGCAAAGTGATTCAGTTACATATTTATAATATATATATAATATATATATATAATTTTAGATATTTTTTCCATTATAGCTTATTACAAGTTATTGAATATAGTTCCCTGTGCTATATATAGGACCTTGTTGTTTATCTATTTTATATATAGTAGTTCATATCTTCTAATCTCAAACTCCTAATTTATCCCTTCCTCACCCCTCCCCCACCCCTTTCCCCTTTGATAACCATAAGTTTGTTTTCTATGTCTATTAGTATTTCTGTTTTGTAAATAAGTTAATTTCTATCATATTTTATTTTCCACATATAAGTGATATATGGTATTTGTCTTTTTCTGTCTGACTTACTTCACTTAGTATAATAATCTTTCAGTGCATCCATGTTGCTGCAAATGGCATTATTTCATTCTTTTTTATGACTGGGTAGTATTCCATTGTATATATATACACCACATCTTCTTCATCCATTCATCTGCTGATGGATACTTAGGTTGCTTCCATGTCTTGGCTATTATAAATTGTACTGCTGTGAACACTGGAGTGCATGTATCTGTTTGAACTAAAGTGTTCGTCTTTTCTGGATACATGCCCAGGAGTGGAATTGCTGGATCATATGGCAACTCTATTTTCAGTTTTTTAAGGACCTCCATACTGTTCTCCATAGTGGTTGCACCAATTTACATTCCCCCAAATAGTGTAGGAGGGTTCCCTTTTCTCCACACCCTTTCCAGTATTTTTTATTTGTAGACCTTTTAATGATGGCCATTCTGACCAGTATGAGGTGATACCTCATTGTAGATGTGATTTGCATTTCTCTAATAATTTGTAATGTTGAGCATCTTTTCATGTGTTTTTTGGCCATCTGTATGTCTTCTTTGGAGCAATGTCCATTTACGTCTTCTGCCCATTTTTTGATTGGTTCTTTTGGGTTTTTGTTATTGAATTGTGTGAGTTGTTTGTATGTTTTGGAAATTAAGCCTTTGTTGGTTGCATCATTTGCAAATATTTTCTTCCAGTCAGTAGGTTGTCTTTTCATTTTGTTTATGGGTTCCTTTGCTGTGCAGAAACTTATAAGTTTTATTAGGTCCCCTTTGTTTCTTTTTGTTTTTTTTCTATTGCCTTGGGAGACTGACCTAAGAAAACATTGGTATGATTTATGTCAGAGAATGTTTTGCCTATGTTCTCTTCTAGGAATTTTATGGTGTCATGTTTTTAAGCTATTTTGAGTTTATTTTTGTGTATGGTGTGAGAGAGTGTTCTAACTTCATTGATTTACATACGGCTGTCCAGCTTTCCCAACACCATTCCAGTCATCTGTTGATAGGCACTTGTGTTGCTTCCATGTCTTGGTTATTGTAAATAGGGCTGCTGTGAACATTGGGATGCATGTACCTTATCAAATTAGTGTTTTCTTTTTTTTTCCAGATATATACCAAGAGTGGAATTGCTGGATCCTATGGAAGTTATATTTTTAGTTTTTTGAGGGACCTCCATATTGTTTCCCATAGTGGCTGCACCAATTTACATTCCCAGCAACAGTGTACAAGGGTTCCCTTTTCTCTACATCCTTGCCAACATGCGCTATTTGTAGACTTTTTGATGTTAGCCATTGTGACATGTGTTAAGTGATATATCTTTGTTGTTCTGATTTTTATTCCTCTAATAATTAGCAATGTTGAGCATCTTTTAGTGTACCTGTTAGCCATCTGTATGCCTTCTTTGGAAAAATGTCTATTCATTTTTTGATTGGGTTGTTTTTTTTTGATATTGAGTTGTATGGGTTGTTTATGTATTTTGGATATTAACATCTTGTTGGTCATATCATTTGAAAATATTTTTTCCCATTCAGTAGGTTGTCCTTTTGTTTTGTTGATGGTTTCCTTTGCTGTGCAGAAGCTCTTAAATTTAATAGGTCCTATTTGTTTACTTTTGCTTTTATTTCTTTTGCCTTAGGAAATAGATGCAAAAAATATTGCTATGGCTTATGTCAAAGAGTGTTCTGCTTACGTTCTCTTCCCATTTTATGGTTTCAGGTCTTACATGTAGGTCTTTTTCTTTTTTTTTTTTTTTTACATGTAGGTCTTTAATTCATTTTTAGTTGTATATGGTATGAGGAAGTAATCTAATCTCATTGTTTTACATGTGGCTGTCCAGTTTTCCCAGCACCAGTTATTGAAGAGACTGTCTTTTCTCCATTGTATATTCTTGCCTCCTTTGTTGTAGATTAATTGACCTTAAGTGCATGCGTTTATTTCTGGGCTCTTTATTCTGTTGCATTGATCTATGTATCAGTGCCATGCTGTTTTGATTACTGTAGCTTTGTAGTGTAGTCTGAGGTCAGGGAGGGTGGTACCTCCAGCTTTGTTCTTTTTTCTGAAGACCGCTTAAGCAATTCAGGGTCTTTTGTGGTTCCATATAAATTTTAGGATTATTTGTTCTAGTTTTGTGAAAAATGTCATGGGTATTTTGATAGGGATTTTTATTAAATCTGTAGATTGCTTTGGGTAGTATGGCCATTTTAACAATACTAAATCTTCCAGTCCAAGAGTATGGCCATTTTAACAATAGTAATTCTTCTAATCCAAGAGTACAGCATATCTTTCCATTTCTATGTACCATCTTCACTTTCCTTCATCAGTGTATTAGAGTTTTCAGAGTATGGGTCTTTCATCTCCTTGGTTAAATTTATTCCTTGATATTTCATTCTTTTTGATGTGATTTTAAACTGGATTATTTTTAACTTTCTATTTCTTTTTATTTTATTTTAAAATTTTTATTGGTGTATAATTGATTTACAATGTTGTGTTAGTTTCAGCTGTCCAGCAAAGTGGATCTGTTATACGTATACATATATCCACTCTTTTTTAGAGTCTTTTCCCATTTAGGCCATTACAGAGTATTTTTAACTTTTTATTTCTGATATCTCATTATTAGTGTAGAGAAAAGCAACAGATTTCTGTGTATTAATCTTGTATTCCGTGACTTTACTGAATTCATTCATTAGTTCTAATAGATTTTTGGTGGAAACTTTAGGGCTTTCTATATAAAGTATCATGTCATCTGCAAATAGTGACAGTTTTACTTCTTCCCTTCCAGTTTTGAAGCATTTTAGTCCTTTTTCTTGTCTGATTGCAGTTGTTTATGACCTCCAATATTATGTTAAATAGAAGTGGAAAGAGTGGGCATCCTTGTCTTCTTCTTGAATTTAAAGAAAATGCCTTGAGCTTTTCACCATTGAGTATGATGTTAGCTGTGGGTTTGACATAAATGGCCTTTATTATGTTGAGATATGCTCTCTCTATACCAACTTTGGTGAGAGTTTTTATCATTAATGGATGTTGAATTTTGTCAAAGGCTTTTTTTGTGTCTATGGAGACGATCATGTGATTATTTTTCCCCCTTCCTTTCAATTGATTTGTTCAAATTATCTCTTTCTTCTTGATTCAGTCTGGGCAGGTTATATGTTTCTAGAAAGTTGTCCTTTTTTTTAGGCTAATTTGTTGATGTGTAACTGTTCCTAGAATTCTCATGATTGTTTGTATCTCTGTGGTATTTGTTGTTGTGTCTTCTCTTTCATTTCTTATTTTGTTTATTTGGGTTCTCTCTCTTTTCTTTGTGAGCCTGGCTAAAGGTTTATCAATTTTGTTTATCTTTTCAAAAAACTAGCTCTTGGTTCATTGATCTTTTCTGGGTTTTTTTTTTTTTGTCTCTATATTATTTATTTCCTCTTTGGTATTTATTATTTCCTTCCTCTGCTGACTTTGGGCCTTGTTTGTTCTTATGTTTTTAATTTCTTCAGGTGATAGGTTGTTTATTTGAGACTTTTCTTCTTTCTTGAAGGAGGCCTGTATTGCTATGAACTTCCCTCTTAGAACGGCATTTGCTGCATCCCATAGATTTTGGAGTTGTGCTTCCATTTTCATTTGTCTTGAGTTATTTTCTCATTTCCTCTTTGGTTTCTTCACTGATAGATTGGTCTTTTAGTAGTGTCTTGTTTAGTCTCCACATGTTTTTTCTTTTCCCATTTTTTCTTTCTATAATTGATTTCTAGTTTCATACTATTGTGGTTAGAAAAAAATGCTTGATAAAATTTTGATCCTCTTAAATTTGTTGAGGCTTGTTTTCTGTATTCTGCTGCTTTTGAATGTAATGTGCTGTAGATATTTATTAAGTTCACCTTGTCTATTGTAGCATTTAAGACCACTGTGGCCTTACTGATTTTCTATCTAGATGATTTGTCTAATGAAAACAGTGGGGTGTTAAAGTCTCCTATTATTATTATATTATTGCAAAATTCTCCCTTTATGTTCTTTGGTATTTGCTTTTTTTAAAAAAAATAAATTTATTATTTATTTGTTTTTTAATTTTTGGCTGTGTTGGGTCTTTGTTGCTGTGTGCGGGCTTTCTCTAGTTGTGGCGAGCAGGGGCTACTCTTCGTTGTGGTGCACGGGCTTCTCATTGTGGTGGCTTCTCTTGTAGAGCATGGGCTCCAGGTGCGTGGGCTTCAGGAGTTGTGGCACGCAGGCTCAGTAGTTGTGGCTCTCGGGCTCTAGAGTGCAGGCTCAGTAGCTGTGGAGCACGGGCTTAGTTGCTCCACTGCATGCGGGATCTTCCTGGACAAGGGCTCGAACCCATGTCCCCTGCATTGGCAGGCAGATTCTTAACAACTGTGCCACAGGAATACAGGGAAGCCCAGTATTTGCTTTTTATATTTAGGTGCTCCTGGACTTCCCTGGTGATGCAGTGGTTAAGAATCTGCCTTCTGCTGTTACACCAGTAATTGTTCAGACTGGTGGTTGTGCCATGAGTAATACAAGTCTTTTGTCTCTGACCAAGGGGTTTCACGTCCTCTGCCAGCATCAGATTTTAAGACCTTCTCTAACTGTACAGTAATTTACAAAGTATGGGCAGTGAAAGTGAGACCAGCGCTGTGATCCAGCCTGCTTTTTCCTCTGTGGTTTCTCTCCACCCCCATGAGTAACTTGGTTCCTAGGCTCCACGCACCTCCCCTGCCTCCTGCCCCCCGGGGTCTGCGCCACTTATGAAAAGAAACCCTGTATTTTATAATAATGTTGGTGAAATATTAAATATTAAAGTAAAAAGGCACCACTTGCAATAGCCCTTCAAAATATAAAATACTTAGGAATAAATATAACAAAATATGTATAATATTTGAATGTTGAAAACCAAAAAACAGTGATGAGAAAAATTTTTAAAGACCTAAACAAATAGAAAGGGATGCTATTTCCATGGGTTGGGAGACTCAGCATGATAAACATGTCTATTCTCATCAAATTAATCTATAAATTCAATACAATATTCATTGATATCCCAAGAAGCTTTTTTTGTTAAAATTGACAGGCTGATTTAAAAATGTTATGGAAATACAAAGGACCTCAATTTTGTAATTAAAGAACAAAACTGGATGACTACTCGAGACTTATTATAAAACCATAGCAGTCAAGACAGGGTAGTACTGGTGAACGGAGAGTGATAAAGATCAATAGACATGAATCCAGAAATAGTCCCTCACGAATATGGTCAACTGATTTTCAACAAAAGTGCCAAGGTAATTCAATAGAGGAAGAATAGACTTTTTAACAGAGAGTGCTGAAACAAGTATACATCCACATTCGAAAAATGAAATGACCCATGTATCATACCATATTTAACAGTGAATGCAAAATGGATCGTAGGCTATTAAATGTAAAATCGGAAACTATGAAATTTCTAGAAGTAAACCTAGAAGAAAATCGTTGTGACCTTGGTTAAACAAAAATTTCTTAGCTGGGACACATGAAACATAAAACACAAAAGAAATATACGTAAAAGAAAAAGATTAATAAATTGGACTTCATCAAAATTTTAAATGTCTGTTCTTTGAAAGATACTATTAAAAATGTAAGTAAAGTCATAGACTGAGAGAAAATATTTGCAAAACACATATCAGGATTTATATTCAGAATGTATAAAGAACTTTCAAAACTCAATAGTAAAATAACAAAATCCAATTTAAAGAATGAGCAAGATATTTGAACAGATACTTCACCAAAGAGGAGGTTCTGATGGCTGATTGCAAATAAGCACATTAAAATATATTTAACATCATTAGTTACTGTGGAAAGTTACTGTGGAAACGCAAACTGAAGCAATGAGATACCACATATATTTAGCAGAATAACAAAAAGGGGAAAAGAAAGAACCCTGCCCCTAACTCTTCCCCCACCCCAGCCCCAATCTGACAGTTCCAAGTGTTGGTGATTATATGAGGATATGGAACACCTGGGATTTTTATACACTGCTGGAGGGAATATAAAATAAACGAGCCATTTTGGAAAACAGTTTGGCATTTTCTTATAAACAAATAATTACTATAGGGCCAGAAATCCCATTCCTTGGTATTTACATAAGAGAAATGAAAACATATGTCTACACAAAGACCTGTATGCATACATTTATAGCAACCCAAATGCCCATCAGTTGGTAAATAGATAATCAAAACACCTATACAATGGAACAGTGCTCATTAATAAAAAGAAACAAAGTGCTGATACATGCAACAATAAGACATACTGGAAAAAGTAAAACTATAGAGACAAATTACATCAATAGTTGTTAGGCACTGGGGGCAGAGGGCAGGAATTTAAATTTACTACAAAAGGGCATGAGGGAACACTTTGATAGAAATAATCAATATCTTAATTGTGATGGTAGTTACAAAACTGTTTACATGTGTCAAAATGCACAAAACTGTACACCGAAAGTGAATTTTACCGTATGTAAATAAAAAAGTGGTGGGGAGTAATGAAAAGATTTACACATAGAATTAAGTCTAAACACTAGTTGCAAATTTGGTTGCAGTATCATACTCAGAGTGATAATTCTTGCAAAAAAGATATTAAAATAAATAATATTAATCATTTGAAATAAGGAACTGGATTCAAAATCAGAGTTTATGTATTGTATTTTTAAATTGCTAAATTAGAAATAATAAAAATAACTGTACCTAAGCTTTCAATTCAAGCAGTTGTAAAGAGAATGATGAAATAAGTCAAAGGAGACCAGGAGGAAGAAACTAATAAAGGTAAAAGCAGATTTTAGTAGATTAGAAAATAGGAACAAGAAGATTTGGTTAATAAATCCCAAAAATATTTATTGAGGAAACTATAAAATAAATTGCTGCCCAAATACTGAAGAAATCAAGTGATACCAGAAATTGGAATAGGTTGTGACCACAGATACAAAATATAAGAGAATGAGATGAAAAACTTAATGCTGTGCTAACTTTTCAATTTCTTTTATTTAACATAGCATTCATTTATCCTGTTTAAGTAATAGTTTTCATGGCAGAAAAGAATACTTAAAATGAAAAATCACTCATAATCCTATCAGTAATAACTAATATTACTGTTATTATTACTATTATGTTATTGCAGGTATAATTTGCTACCTATCTCCATATTTATCTATCGATACATTGTAGTTTTTATAAAAAGAGGATAATTCTCTACATTATGTATATTTCTAGAAGCAGAATTCCTGAATAAAATTACATAAAAATTTTTAAGAATTTTGATTTTGTTCTCAAATTGTCCTCCAGAAATAACATAATCCAGAAATCCAGAAATAACATACTTACCTTGTGAGCAGAGTATGAGTGCCTACCTCCCTACCCATTTGCCAATACTGAGCATTAGATTTTTAAGAATTAAAAAAAAATTTTTTTAAATAAAATTTTAAATAAATAAATTATTATCTTAATAATAAATTATAATAAATTATTTAAATAAAAATAAATTTTTAAGAATTTTGATTTTGTTCTCAAATTGTCCTCCAGAAATAACATAATCCATAATCCAGAAATAACATAATTATCTTGTGAGCAGAGTATGAGTGCCTACTTCCCTACCCATTTGCCAGTACTGAGTATTAGATTTTTAGTACCCATTTGCCAATACTGAGCATTAGATTTTTTTCAATCTTTGCAATTTAACATGTGAAAAGTGGCATTTAATTTTTAAAATAAATTTTATTTTTAAATAATTTTTTAAAAATTAATTAATTTTTGGCTGTGTTGGGTTTTTGTTGCTGTGCATGGGCTTTCTCTAGTTGTGGTAAGCGGGGGCTACTTTTCATTGTGGTTCACGGGCTTATCATTGCGGTGACTTATCTTGTTGTGGGGCACGGGCTCTAGGCGCCCAGGCTTCAGTAGCTGTGGCACACAGGCTCAGTCGTCATGGCTCATGGGCTCTAGAGCGCAGGGTCAGTAATTGTGGCGCACAGGTTTAGTTGCTCTGCGGCATGCAGGATCTTCCCAGACCAGGGCTCAAACCCGTGTCCCCTGCACTGACAGGAGGATTCTTAACCACTGTGCCACCAGGGAAGTCCCAATCTTATGCTTTTTATACCCAAATGTTACATGTTCTTCAAAGAAACCCTAGAAATTCAGATAAGAGATGAAATTAAGAAAATAAAAGCACCCATAATCCTGTACCTAGAAAAAGTTATGGTGTATATTTATATTCTAAGCTTTATTAAAAGGTGGTATGTATTTGGTCATATTTTAAATGATTTTCAGATTTCAGTAGCTCTAAATCCTGCCCCTTATCTGCCTATATATGAAGTGATTTCTCTCCCTAAACATTTCTAAGAATCCCCAAGATTACTTACACATGTAAAATAGCTGTTTCTCAACTGTGTCACTTACCTCCTGGGATTCTCTGACAGAAGGAAAATGTATTCTTATAGGAAATCAAAGCTCCTGATGCGAGCACTTTGCTTTCCTTTTATTACCATGTTCATTGGTCTCATTTGTCCCTAAGCAGTGCCCAGAAACCTGCTGTTGCTCTTCTGCTCTTGGATTATTTACCTCACTGAATGCCTCTCACCAGACTTCTGACCCCTGACTGCCTTGCCACCTTGGGTTGTTAGCATTGTGCCACCTCCTCCAATCTTGTGAATCTGGGCTGCCATGGATTGCTGTCCTCATTGTTGTCCTTCTCTAGCTGGTACCAGTCTCTCTTGCTTCACCAAACCTGTTGTCCCTTGATTTTCATTGCTCACCTCTCTCACCAGCCAGGAGGACAATGCCTTCACCTTCTTTTCTTGTGTTCAACTCTTTTCAGAGTGGTGTCCCCATAGCAGACTTGTTTAGATGTCCAGTACGTAACTTTTATTTCTACCACAGCCCTTTCCTTTCTAGGGGTTTTGGGCTCTCTGGGCTTGGGGGAAGGCTGGGGAAACTAATGGGAGTGAGGTCAGGTCTTTCTGCCCTTCCTTCCATTGCCCCTTCTAATTCCTAGGACCTGCTGCTATTTCTGGTGCAAGGTGCCAGATTTCCTCTTTCATGTTGATATATTCTTTGGAGCTCCACGTTCTTTCTTATGTTGAGTCTGGCCTGGCTTTTCTCAGGTCTTCTCTCCTCACAGATCCTCTCATTTATGTCTACATATCTGATGCCCAATTTTAGACAGAGTTTCAGTTGTTTTCTGTGGGTCCAAAGAGCAAGGGACCTCTTTAAGGTGTCTAAACATTCCATGAAGGTTAAGCAGTTTTCCAGTATTCTTTGACAGTCTTACTCAACAAGTGGTTTGAGAAATTCTGAGATCTAGAGAAAGTGTCCCAAGGAGTTCATGGTATCAAAAGCAATAATGGTGCCTGCTTACATTTATATTAAAGATCAGCAGATAAAATAATTGTTTAAAAAATATCCCTTTAAAAGTGGACATATAGTTCTTCAATATGTAGTTAGTGCACAACGTGGAGATCAAATGAGTGTGCTTGTGACTCAGTCACTTAGCCAGACACGGTGAATTGAATATCAACCACCAGCCATTGCTGGACTTGGCCATCACACAGCTGTAAATTATTTTTATTCATAATTATAAAATTATTATTAAGGCTAGACAATTATTTAAGACCATGACATAAGGAACACAGAAACTGCTATATATCAAGTTAATGAAGAATATAAAATATTAATTCTTAGGTTTTCTTCAATATGAACATCACCCAATCTGTAAGCTGCATCCATTAGATCAAAATTCTCATGTAGCACATTAGGAGATATAAGAATAATTTAAAAATTGTTATTTAAATGGAGAATGTTAGAAGACTTTTCATGTGTGGGAATAAAGACTTTTTAACCACATGTGTTACAATTAGGAGAGTGTGCATAAGCAGACAAATGAAACAAAATATGAAAATACTAATTGTATTTTTTTGCATGTAAAATATAAGAATATCAGACATCCATAATAAAATAGTTTTTATTTTATGCTATAATTCATAGTTAAATTTAAATTTTATTATACTCTTGGCTCCCAAGTATCAATATAGTATACTTTAAAAATGATACTTTTTCTTACATAATTAGTCTACATTAACTGGCATGTAAAAAGTCAAAACTTGCTTTTGTACATAGTGGGTATATATTATATGTAAATGTACAATTGTTGAAGACTGCATTTAAATGGAATTTATAATACATTTTCAACCTAAAATCATGTCATTATAACATGCAGTACAAAAAAATGGCAGACCCATTAACAAATATCCAAGGGATTGAAGACATTCTATCTCTGTACTGTTCAATGTGGTAGCAACCAGCTGCATGCAGCTATTACAATTTAATTAAAATGAAATAAAATTAAAAATTTAGTTTCCTATTTACACTAGCCACATCCCAATTGCTCAAATAGTGCATGTGACTGGTGGCTATCATATTGGATGGTGCAGTTGTATGACATTTGTATCATTGTTCATAGAAAATTCTGTCTGACAGTGTCGATCTATATTATTCTGAAAGGGATTTGTTAGCTAACATAGTAGGGAAGGCTGCTCTATGTGTTAAAGTTATTCTTGCTAATGTCTTTTTCATGATTATAACTATTTAGAGAGTAGAATTTATGCCTAACCAGGACTGGTCCATGCTGGACGCTAAATACATACAAATACACTTATTGTATCCCAGTACCAATAATGAAGACAACAATAGACAGCGAGCCACAGCCACTGCCCGCCTCTGCAGGAGACCCTCCAACACTAGCAGTAGGGCACAGTGACGTGCACACCGTAGGCGACCAATAAACGCCTACACGAAGGAGTGACGACTTAGCAAGAAGAAAGCCACCTTCTACCACGCCTGCCTTCCCCAAGAACTACATTTCCTGGTACGCTTGGCGCCACGTGCTCTTGTGAAGTATAAAGAGAGGCAATTACTTCCTACTGCCCCTGTCCGCCTTCGCCTGGCGGTGCCACAGTGTTTCCTGGGAAAAGTAGTTGTAGCGTTGGTGGTCAAGCCCCAGCAAAGAGCGCGCAAACTAAACTTCCCAGCAAGCAGCGCGCCGGCCTGGGAAGAGGGGAAGATGGCGGACGCCAAAGATGGTGTTTTGTGGCCTGCGGGAGCCTCCCGTGCCCCAATTTCATTCAGCTTCAATCGCACGTCTGCCCGGAGATGGCTGGAGGGAGACGCGGCTCCGGAGAAGGACTTCTTGAAGACCGAGAAACGGAGGGAGCTACAGAGTGTGCAGCCCTCAGAAGCCCCCAAGGAACTTGTCATCCCTTTGATCCAGAATGGCCATCTTAGGCAGCCACCGACCCAGGCCCCTGGGCCATCCACACATACTGAGGTCTTGGTGGATGGGATGCCCTCCCAGGCTGTGAAGGAGGTCATTGAGGAATCCACGAAGTCTCTGGAAGAGAGAGAGAATGCGGGTGTCGACCCCACGCTCGCTATCCCCATGATCCAGAAAGGATGCACCCGCGACGGGGAAGGGACAGACAGCGAACCCCGGGCTGAGACAGTGCCGGAGGAGGCTGATTATGAGGCAGTCCCTGTAGAGGCCTATGGGCTGGCCATGCTGCGGGGCATGGGCTGGAAACCTGGCGAGGGCATCGGCCGTACCTTCAATCAAGTGGTGAAGCCCCGTGTCAGCTCACTGAGGCCCAAGGGGTTAGGGCTGGGCACCAACCTGACTGAGGTCCAGGCCCTGGCCCCCACCGGCCCCCACCACCTGCTGAGGCCAGATGAGGAGCAAGAGAAGGATAAGGAAGACCAGCCTCAGGGACTGGTGCCTGGAGGAGCTGTGGTGGTTCTTTCTGGCCCTCACCGAGGCCTCTATGGGAAGATGGAAGGCCTCGACCCTGACAATGCTCGGGCCATGGTCCGTCTGGCTGTGGGGAGCCGCGTGGTGACTGTTAGTGAGTACTGCCTGCGGCCTGTCTCCCAGCAGGAATTTGACAAGAACTCCTTGGATCTGAGCCAGGTGGGCAAAACTTCCCCAAGGCAACAGAATGGAGCAACCTCGTCTTGGAAGGCCCCTCAGGATCAGGACCTCCACGTCCGGCAGGAGGACTCAGCCAGGAAGCGGAAACACCATCCAGACCGGTGGGACCCTGAGCATCTCAGATGGAGGCAGGATGGGCCTGCAGCCAAGATTGAGAAAGCAGCTCCCAGGAGTCAGCACTGGCTGCACAAGGACCTACGTGTGCGGTTTGTGGACAAGCTGCACAAGGGTGGCAAGTATTACAACACCAAGATGACAATCGAAGATGTCCTGAGCCCGGATACCTGTGTGTGTCTGACAGATAAAGACCAGGTCCTGGAAGGCCTGAGGGAGGGCATGCTGGAGACCCTAGTCCCCAAGGTCCAGGGCAACCGGGTGATGGTGGTGCTGGGGCCATGGGCTGGAAGGGTGGGCCGTCTGCTGGACCGCGACAGAGAGCAGAGCCGGGCACTTTCGCAGCTGCAGAGAGAGAATCGGGTGGTGGAGCTTCACTATGATGCCATCTGCCAGTATGTGGGCCCCAGCGACTCGGAGGATTGACCTGTGGACACACTTCCATCACCCAGGTTGTTACCAATCCCATACAGTGTGAAAAGCCTGCCTTCACGAAGGTGGTGGTGGGGGTCATGGTTCCGCCCTCCACTTGCAGTGCAGCCCTGGGACAGGATGGACCAGAAGGGAGGCTAGAAACAAACCCAGTATTTACCAGAACTTAGTATATAATAAAAACCAATTCAAATGCTTTGTAAAAAAAAAAAATACAACAACAGCAGAAAGAACAATGTCACCATATATTTTGGTACACTTTATGTTGTATGAAGTGCTTTTGTGTAAATGTTCTCATTTGAGTTTAAAAACAGTTTCAGGAAGTTGGCAGTGATTATTACTCCCATTTTACAGTGGAGAAGTCTGAAATTCAGGAAAGTGAATGGACTTTTCTAGATGATAACAGCAATAATATTAACATGTTTTTTGATCATAAATTTTAAATGGTTGTTAATAGCTAATGTCTATTGACAGTTAATATTATTAGCTGTTGATATCAATAGATAATGTTTCTTGGCCCCTCAATGAATTATGTAATTTAATTATCAGAAACCTCTGATTAGGTACTACTTTTACATTTTCCTATTTTACAGATGAGGAAACTAGGGCTTGGGGGAGTTAGGCACCTAGCTCAAAAGTCTGGGATTTGAACTCAGGTAGTCTTCTATGCTTGTATGTTGGGTTAGATTCATACTCTGGCTTTTCCTCTTCTCTAGCTTTGGCCTTTGAGATCCAAAACAACATGAGCCCACTTGGTAACTTGGTGGTCCCAATTCGACCATCTTGTAAAGAAAGAAAATTTAGCAACTAGTATTGTGTCAAATAATCCCACAATATACATTATATTGAATATAGCCAACCTTGAGATGCTGTGTACTGATGGCATCTTGATGGGACAGAATGAAGCTATTGATCAAAGGAAAAAAAGACACGTGCCTCTTTAGAGTCAGCCTTACATTTGTTTGCAGCTGGAAACAATTATGAGTTTCTGCTACAATAGAGAAGAGTGACAATATGCTGTCAGCCAAAGACCTAGAAATCTCACAATTAAGCCAGTCTCAACTTGGCATTGAGATGCCTCTGTAGTCATGGGTGAGGACCTCCAGGTGTTTACATCATTTTCAGCCCAACATTTTCGGGTACTTCATGTGACTCCAGCTCTGTGACAAATGTGAGTTAAGTTTTCTGAGTCTCAGGGCTTGGGCAGAAATGAAGGTATACAGATGGAGGGCTGATGCAGAATTTGAAGTATTGTCACGTTTGTGTCAATGGCTGAAAAAGTTTCTGCAAGCAGTCAGAACATGTTGCTGCACATCAATTAGATAAAAAATTGCTGAGTTTCAGTAAAATTCTGCTGGCCATGAAGGTGAAAACCATATTGTCAGAGCTTTTTGTCATCTATAGGACAAATACTAGGCTTCTTAAGCACTGTGTGTCTGTGTGTATGTGAGAGAGAGAGAGAGAGAGAGAGGGAGAGGAAGAGAGAGAGAGAGGGAGAGAAAAAGAAATTTCACAAACAAGATAATAAGTCTGTGCGTATATATGTATATTGGCTGTAATCTCTCAGTTGCAAAAGTCAAACTCAATTCAGGCTGGTTTAAACAAGGAAACACAAACTGGAATCCATTGGCTCATGTAACTGGTATTTTCAAGGGATCAAGCTATATTTAGAAATGGCTGAATTATGAGATTAGATTAATATCATTAAGAAGCTTTCTCTTTGTCTTACAAATTGAAAAATATACTATTTTTTAATTTGAATTCATTCTCAGGAAGGCTCTCTTCATATGGCTACAAAGCTGTCCTTAACCACATCATCTTAAATGGTTCTTAGCTTCTATAATCCTATAAAAGGGACTACTTCTTTACCAGTAGTTCAGAAGAAGTTCCATGGAGGGCTCTGATTAGTCTGATGTGGGTCATCTGATCATCTCTGAACCATCTTTTTTTTTTTTTTTTACATCTTTATTGGAGTATAATTGCTTTACAATAGTGTGTTACTTTCTGCTTCATAACAAAGTGAATCAGTTATACATATACATATGTTCCCACATCTCTACCTTCTTGCGTGTTGAATGCCAGAGATTTCTGTGCATTAATTTTGTATCCTGCAACTTGACCAAATTCATTGATTAGCTCTAGTAGTTTTCTGGTAGCATCTTTAGGATTCTCTGTATATAGCATCATGTCATCTGCAAACAGTGACAGCTTTACTTCTTCTTTTCCGATTTGGATTCCTTTTATTTCCTTTTCTTCTCTGGTTACTGTAGCTAAGACTTCCCAAACTATGTTGAATAGGAGTGGTGAGAGTGGGCAACCTTGTATTGTTCCTGATCTTAGTGGAAATGCTTTCAGTTTTTCACCATTGAGGACGATGTTGGCTGTGGGTTTGTCATATATGGCCTTTATTATGTTGAGGAAAGTTCCCTCTGTGCCTACTTTCTGCAGGGTTTTTATCATAAATGGGTATTGGATTTTGTCAGAAGCTTTCTCTGCATCTATTGTATAGGAAGGAAAAAAAGAAAGAAGGTAAAGTAAAATAAAATAAAGTAAGATAAAATAAAGTTATTAAAATAAAAAATAATTATTAAGAAAAAAAATTTTTTAAAAACCACAAAAGAAAAAACGGATAGAACTGTAGGACAAATGGTGGAAGCAAAGCTATACAGACAAAAATCTCACACAGAAGCATACACATACACACTAACAAAAAGAGGAAAAGGGGGAAAAATCATAAATCTTGCTCTCAAAGTCCACCTCCTCAATTTGGGATGATTCGTTTATTCACGTATTCCACAGATGCAGGGTACATCAAGTTGATTGTGGAGCTTCAGTCCGCTGCTGCTGATGCTGCTGGGAGGGATTTCTCTTTCTCTTCTTTGTTCTCACAGCTCCCGGGGCTCAGCTTTGGATTTGGCCCTGCCTTAGCATGTAGGTCGCCGGAGGGCGTCTGTTCTTCGCTCAGACAGGACGGGGTTAAAGGAGCAGCTGCTCACTTAGGCTGGAGGGGAGGGAGGGGCACGGAGTGCAGGGCAAGCTTGCGGCGGCAGAGGCCAGCAGGACGTTGCACCAGCCTGAGGTGCACCGTGCATTCTCCCGGGGAAGTTGTCCCTGGATCTCGGGACCCTGGCAGTGGCGGGCTGCACAGGCTCCCCGGAAGGGGGTGTGGATAGTGACCTGTGCTCGCACCCAGGCTTCTTGCTGGCGGCCGCAACAGCCTTAGCGTCTCATGCCCGTCTCTGGGGTCCGCGCTTATAGCCGCGCTTCGCGCCCATCTCTGGAGCTCCTTTAAGCAGCGCTCTTAATCCCCTCTCCTCGCACACCAGGAAACAAAGAGGGAAGAAAAAGTCTCTTGCCTCTTCGGCAGGTCCAGCCTTTTCCCTGGGTGCACTAACCCCTTCAGGCTGTGTTCACGCCGCCAACCCCAGTCCTCTCCCTGCTCGGACCAAAGCCCGAGCCTCAGCTCCCAGCCCCGCCCGCCCCAGCGGGTGAGCAGACAAGCCTCTCAGGCTGGTGAGTGCCGGGTTGGCACTGATCCTCTGTGCGGGAATCTCTCCGCGTTGCCCTCCGCACCCCTGTAGCTGTGCTCTCCTCTGCGGCTCCGAAGCTTCCCCCCTCCGCCACCCGCAGTCTCCGCCCACGAAGGGGCTTCTAGTGTGTGGGAACCTTTCCTCCTTCACAGCTCCCTCCCACTGGTGCAGGTCCTGTCTCTATCCATTTGTCTCTGTTTATTGTGTTTTCTTTTGCCCTACCCAGGTACATGGGCAGTCTCTTGCCTTTTGGGAGGTCTGAGGTCTTCTGCCAGCGTTCAGTAGGTGTTCTGTAGGAGTTGTTCCAGGTGTAGATGTATTTCTGGTGTATCTGTGGGGAGGAAGGTGATCTCTGCGTCTTACTGTTCCGCCGTCTTCCCGGAACCCATCTTTGAAGTAAACTGGAAGGATGGACGCTGAGATTGACTAGCCTCGGTCACGTGCTCACCTCTGAAAAGAGACGGTAGAAGCCACCCTCCTCAAATCACATAGACTGAGAGTATGGGAGAGGTGTTTCGTAAAATGAAAAATGTGTTTCTGATAGCAGCTAACTGAACAGATGGTCACTACTTGTGTGTGTGTCAGTGTGTTTGTTGTGTTGTGTTGTGTTATATTGTTTAAGGCCAAGCCCTAGCCACAGTTCATCAGTGACATTATGAGATTCGATTCAAATACCATTTATAACTTTGTAATCTTTTGTTAGTTTAGAAAGTTTATGCTTAGCTACAATTCCAATGTAAGAGATGAGTGACTGATCTTGGATTGCTGCTAAGAAGTGCTAGAAATGAAATTCAAATGTCATTTTGAATTCATATATACCAGCTAGTATTCAAGTAAATTATTCACTTTTTTATACAGATAACTTAAAGTATACTAAAATAGTTAACTTTGGTAATATTAACATAACGTTTAGATGTTCAGTATATTTCAATAAATATTTGTTGACTTCTGAATGAACACATAAACAAAATCCTAGTTAGTTTTTCTCTATTGTCTCATGCTCTTAAAAGAATTTGAAACCAGAGGGCAGACAGCAGCAGCAAGAAGAACTACAATCCTGCAGCCTGTGGAACAAATACCACATTCACAGAAAGATAGACAAGATGAAAACGCAGAGGGCTGTGTACCAGATGAAGGAACAAGATAAAACCCCAGAAAAACAACTAAATGAAATGGAGATCGGCAATCTTCCAGAAAAAGATCTCAGAGTAATGATAGTGAAGATGATCCAGGACCTCGGAAAAAGAATGGAGGCAAAGATCGAGAAGATGCAAGAAATGTTTCACAAAGACCTAGAAGAATTAAGAACAAACAAACAGAGATGAACAATACAATAACAGAAATGAAAACTACACTAGAAGGAATCAATAGCAAAATAACTGAGGCATAAGAATGGATAAGTGACCTAGAAGGCAGAATAGTGGAATTCACTGCAGCGGAACTGAATAAAGAAAAAAGAATGAAAAGAAATGAAGACAGTCTAAGAGACCTCTGGAACAACATTAAACACAACAACATTCACGTTATAGGGGTCCCAGAAGGAGAAGAGAGAGAGAAAGGACCTGAGAAAATACTTGAAGAGATTATAGTCGAAAACTTCCCTAACACAGAAAAGGAAATAGCCACCCAAGTCCAGGAAGCACAGAGAGTCCCATACAGGATAAACCCAAGGAGAAACACATAGAGACACATAGTAATCAAATTGACAAAAATTAAAGACAAAGAAAAATTATTGAAAGCAGCAAGGAAAAAACGAAAAATAACATACAAGGGAACTCCCATAAGGTTAACAGCTGATTTCTCAGCAGAAATTCTACAAGCCAGAAGGGAGTGGCATGATATACTTAAAGTGATGAAAGGGAAGAACCTACAACCAAGAATACTCTACCTGGAAAGGATCTCATTCAGATTCGATGGAGAAATCAAAAGCTTTACAGACAAGCAAAAGTTAAGAGAATTCAGCACCACCAAACCAGCTCTACAACAAATGCTAAAGGAACTTCTCTAAGTGGGAAACACAAGAAAAGGAAAGGACCTACAAAAACAAACCCAAAACAATTAGGAAACTGGTAATAGGAACATACATGTTGATAATTACCTTAAACGTGAATGGATTAAATGCTCCAACCAAAAGATACAGGCTCACTGAATGGATACAAAAACAAGACCCATATATATGCTGTCTACAAGTGACCCACTTCAGACCTAGGGGCACATACAGACTGAAAGTGAGGGGTGGAAAAACATATTCCATGAAAATGGAAATCAAAAGAAAGCTGGAGTAGCAATACTCATATCAGGTAAAATAGACTTTAAAATAAAGAATGTTACAAGAGACAAGGAAGGCCATTATGTAATGATCAAGGGATCAGTCCAAGAAGAAGATATAACAATTATAAATATATATGCACCCAACATAGGAGCACCTCAGTACATAAGGCAACTGCTAACATCTCTAAAACAGGAAATCGACAGTAACACAATAACAGTAGGGGACTTTAACACCTCACTTACATCAACAGACAAATCATCCAAACAGAAAATTAATAAGGAAACACAAGCTTTAAATGACACAATAGACCAGATAAATTTAATTGATATTTATAAGACATTCCATCCTAAAACAGCAAATTACACTTTCTTCTCAAGTGTGCATGGAACATTCTCCAGGATAGATCATGTCTTGGTTCACAAATCAAGCCTCAGTAAATTTAAGAAAATTGGAATCATATCAAGCATCTTTTCTGACCAGAATGCTGTGAGATTAGAAATGAATTACAGGGAAAAAAAAGTAAAAAACACAAACACATGGAGGCTAAACAATATGTTACTAAATAACCAAGAGATCATGGAAGAAATCAAAAAGGAAATCAAAGAGTACCTAGAGACAAATGACAATGAAAACACAATGATCCAAAACCTATGGGATGCAGCAAAAGCAGTTCTAAGAGGGAAGTTTATAGCTATACAAGCCTACCTGAAGAAACAAGAAAAATCTCAAATACACCTAAAGAAAGAACTAGAGAAAGAAGAACAAACAAAACCCAAAGTTAGCAGAAGGAAAGAAATCATAAAGATCAGATCAGAAATAAATGAAAACGAAATGAAGGAAACAGTAGCAAAGATCAACAAAACTGAAAGCTGGTCCTTTGAGAAGATAAACAAAATTGAGAAACCATTAGCCAGACTCATCAAGAAAAAGAGGGAGAGGACTCAAATCAATAAAAATGAAAAAGGAGAAGTTACAAGAGACACCGCAGAAATACAAAGCATCCTAAGAGACTACTACAAGCAGCTCTATGCGAATAAAATGGACAACCTGGAAGAATTGGACAAATTCTTGGAAAGGTATACTCTTCCAAGACTGAACCAGGAAGAAATAGAAAATATGAACAGACCAATCACAAGTGATGAAAATGAAACTGTGCTTAAAAATCTAACAAAGTCCAGGACCAGATGGCTTCACAGGTGAATTCTGTCAAACATTTAGAGAAGAGGTAACACCCATCCTTCTCAGACTCTTCCAAAAAATTGCAAAGGAAGGAAAAATCCCAAACCACCACCATCACCCTGATACCAAAACCAGACAAAGATACTACAAAAAAAGAAAATTACAGACCAATATCACTGATGAATATCGATGCAAAACTCCTCAACAAAATACTAGCAAACAGAATGCAGCAACACATTAAAAGGATCAGACACTGTGATCAAGGGGGATTTATCCCAGAGATGCAAGGATTCTTCAATATACGTAAATTAATCAATGTGATACACCATATTAACAAATTGAAAAATAAAAACCATGTGATCATCTCAATAGACGCAGAAAAAGCTTTTGACAAAATTCAACACCCATTTGTGATAAAAACTCTCCAGAAAGTGGGTATAGAGGGAACCTACGTCAACATAATAAAGGCCATGTATATTTAAAAAAAAAGAATTTGATTTATTTTGTAAAATATTCCAGATGTTTGCCAGTGTGAAATAAAACTAGGCTAATGGTCACTAGATACTGTTTATTTTATTTGACTCCCATCGTCTTTCGGTTGTTGAGCTCATGAGAGGAAAGACTGCTTTTCCAAACAAGAAAAGAATTCTTGGTGGATAGAATTAGGATTCACTTAATCATAAAATATGAGCAAAGGTAACTGATGGTGATCAAGATGTCTAATTTTCTTCGAACAAGGAATTATTTTGCGGCATTCTTCAAATTAAATCCATAAAATTTCATGCTAAGTATGCTTGAAATGTGAATTTTGATGTGATTTTAGGAGCTACTACAGCTTTATTCTGTAACATGTTTCTTTCGAATTGCAATCATAAAACGTTGAGACATTTTCAATATAGGATCTTATTTCAGAAATCAACGGCATCCAGAACGATGGCTCATTGGAAAAGAAAATTCATATTATTCTGTGATTTAGATTATTGAATTGGAATGAAATAATGTTCACTTCTCTTAAATATACTATTTTTTAATTAAAGAAAATAGCTAGAGTTTCAGAGTGCACAGCCATAGAATTGTGTCTTTTAAAATTTGTTTGTGACTATCCCTATTAAAAGATCATACCACTATGGCCTTCTGCACTCCTTTCTATTTATTGTTTTTGAATGCTGTTCTCCTCAAATTATCCCATGATGTATAGTGAGATGAAGTTGCTAGTGTATAAAATTTGGTAGCCCAAATGGTAAGTAAGCTGATAAAGTAGGGGTATCTTCCAGAAGGTGGATTATATTTTTCCCCTCAGGCAGCATTCCATAGGAGCACCACATGACTATTTAGGCACCTCCAAATGCTGTCAACAGTATCCTGTCTACCTTGACCCTAGGCTGTCATCACACTTGTATATAGAAAATCTCAAAAAACCAGTCAAGGCCTCCCAGTTCTTTACATGGGGAATGCTCTGGAATGCCTCCTTGGTTCCTGCCTCTGCTCCTTTGTAGCTGCTCTATGAGCTGATTCAGCCACTAGCCTTTTGGCCTGTTTTTCACTTTCAGCTCCATCAGCCCTTGGATCTAATTGCACAGTTGCCTCTCTGATTCCATTCTCTTCATTCTTTTCAGTGCCTTGTGGCATGCCACTAAAACTGTCCTTGGTAGACAACAGTCTTTGAAGTTTATTAACAACTTTGGATATTAATTTTCATCTTAAGGCTATTCTAAGGCTAGTCGAAGGCAGAGAGATCAAGGGGCAAAATCTAGAGATACTAAAAACTCAAAATCAAGAGCTGATAAGAAATGAAGGGGCAATGGAAGGAGAGGAAGTTTGCCTCACAAACTAGGTTTTACAGTCAGAGAAGTATTAATTCTATGGAGACTCTGGAGGCATGGGCAGAATCTGAGAGGGCAGTTCAATTAGCAAGCTGTGCTGAAAGCTGATGTCAGGAATTAGCAGAACAAATGTGATGGGGATCCCATTGGAGCGGTGCCACAGGCCATCAGAGTCCGGATGGACTTGCTCAGAGAGCCAGCCAGGTTAGTGTTGGAACTAGGACTTCATCCCACATGTTTTTAAAATCTGCATTGCATCCACATGTGATGCAGCCCTTTCTGCCCTCACCTCTCAAGAGAGTGAGTAGGTGTTCTTTGACAGTGTGATAATTCAGCCAGCAACTAATGCATCCAGTTGCAATGGAAACCAAGTAATATTTCTCTGTTCTGTTTGCAGGGATATTAGGAGAGGCTTCATCAAATGCTCTGCTTATCTCCAGATAGTTTATGCCTCACATTTCCCTAACCTACCCAACCTATTTACTGGTCAGGATGACATTTTTTCTGGAGAACTGATGTTTGTCCCTAGTGATCACAGTTATCAGTTTTACATTGTGATGTTCTTCATTGAATATTGGAATTATATTTGTTCCACCTCCTATGTCCTGGAACGTTTTCATTCTGTGACTCATCAAAGATTACTGAAATTACCTGATTATCTAATTCAGTATCAATGAATATAGTATATCCAAGCTAGGAGACGTAGAGTAATATAATGCAATTGATGTTTCCTTATGATTAATTTATCTGATTTTATTCATGTTAAAAATTGGCCCAAGAAGACAAATGGAATATAGGAGCTAAGAAGTTCTGATTTTTAAAAAACGTCATCCAGCATCATTGTACCATTGACCACATACTGAGTCTATCACTGCTTTCATGTTTGTACTAAAGAAAAAAAAGTGAAGGAGAGAACCAGACCCTTTGTTGAGCTTGTCTTCTTTTCACGTGTCATCAGGTCATGGGTCTTTAGTTTCCTAGGAAATAGTCTTGCATATCTGAGCTGCCTTAAAGATGAGTATCACTGTAAGGAGTGACTGGAAGACAGTGAGAATTGCCCTAGCATCAAAGATATTTTGCTGAACTATCACATGTAAGCTTCATTTCTGGAAAAAATGTGAAAATTTATAAATCCTACTAAATTTAAAACGTTAATTAATAAAGTAATTTTTGTTTTGAACAGTACATGTTCCCTAGCCCCATCTCTTTCCATTGTAAGGTAACTAGAAAATCAGAACCCTTGGCCATGTAATAAGTTACATTAAAAATATATTTTGTAGAGGCACTGAGACCATTATTGATACTTCAAATATATATACTTTTTTAAAAAACATCTTTATTGGAGTATAATTGCTTTACAATGGTATGTTAGTTTCTGCTGTATAACAAAGTGAATCAGCTATACATATGCATACATCCCCATATCTCCTCCCTCTTGCGTCTCCCTCCCACCCTCCCTATCACACTCCTCTAGGTGGACATAAAGCACCGGACTGATCTCCCTATGCTATGCGGCTGCTTCTCACTAGCTATCTATTTTACATTTGGTAGTGTATATATGTCCATGCTACTCTCTCACTTCGTCCCAGCTTACCCTTCCCCCTCCCCATGTCCTCAAGTCCATTCTGTATGTTTGTGTCTTTATTCCTGTCCGGCCTCTAGGTTCTTCAGAACCTTTTTTTTTTTTTTTACATTCCGTATATATGTGTTAGTATACGGTATTTGTTTTTCTCTTTCTGACTTACTTCACTCTGTATGACAGGCTCTAGGTCCATCCACCTCACTACAAATAACTCAATTTTGTTTCTTTTATGACTGAGTAATATTCCGTTGTGTATATGTGCCACATCTTCTTTATCCATTCATCTGTCGATGGACACTTAGGTTGCTTCCATGTCCTGGCTATTGTAAATAGAGCTGCAATTAACATTTTGGTACATGACTCTTTTTGAATTATGGTTTTCTCAGGGTATATGCCCAATACTGGAATTGCTGGGTCATATGGTAGTTCTATTTTTAGTTTTTTAAGGAACCTCCATACTGTTCTCCATAGTGGCTGTATCAATTTACATTCCCACCAACAGTGCAAGAGGGTTCCCTTTTCTCCACACCCTCTCCAGCATTTATTGTTTGTAGATTTTTTGATGATGGCCATTCTGACTGGTGTGAGGTGATACCTCATTGTAGTTTTGATTTGCGTTTCTCTAATGATTAGTGATGTTGAGCATCCTTTCATGTGTTTGTTGGCAATCTGTGTATCTTCTTTGGAGGAATGGCTACTTAGGTCTTCTGCCCATTTTTGGATTGGGTTGCTTGTTTTTTTGATATTGAACTGCATGAGCTGCTTGTATATTTTGGAGATTAATCCATTGTCAGTTGCTTCGTTTGCAAATATTTTTTCCCATTCTGAGGGTTGCCTTTTGGTCTGTTTATGGTTTCCTTTGCTGTGCAAAAGCTTTTAAGCTTCATTAGGTCCCATTTGTTTATTTTTGTTTTTATTTCCATTTCTCTAGGAGGTGGGTCAAAAAGGATCTTGCTGTGATTTATGTCATAGAGTGTTCTATGTTTTCCTCTAAGAATTTAAGAGTGTCTGGCCTTACATTTAGGTCTTTAATCAATTTTGAGTTTATTTTTGTGTATGGTGTTAGGGAGTGTTCTAATTTCATAGTTTTACATGTAGCTGTCCAGTTTTCCCAGCACCACTTATTGAAGAGGCTGTCTTTTCTCCATTGTATATTCTTGCCTCCTTTATCAAAGATGAGGTGACCATATGTGTATGGGTTTATCCCTGGGCTTTCTATCCTGTTCCATTGATCTATATTTCTGTTTTTGTGCCAGTACCATACTGTCTTGATTACTGTAGCTTTGTAGTATAGTCTGAAGTCTGGGAGTCTGATTCCTTCAGCTCCGTTTTTCTTTCTCAAGATTGCTTTGGCTATTCAGGGTCTTTTGTGTTTCCATACAAATTTTGAAATTTTTTGTTCTAGCTCTGCAAAAAATGCCATTGGTAGTTTGATACGGATTGCGTTGAATCTGTAGATTGTTCTGGGTAGTATAGTCATTTTCACAATGTTGACTCTTCCAATCCAAGAATATGGTATATCTCTCCATCTGTTTGTATCATCTTTAATTTCTTTCGTCAGTGTCTTACAGTTTTCTGTGTACATGTCTTTTGTCTCTTTATGTAGTTTTGTTCCTAGGTATTTTATTCTTTTTGTTGCAATGGTAAATTGCAGTGTTTGCTTAATTTCTCTTTCAGATTTTTCATCATTAGTGTATAGGAATGCAAGAGATTTCTGTGCATTAATTTTGTATCTTGCTACTCTACCACATTCATTGATTAGCATTAGTAGTTTTCTGGTAGCATCTTTAGGATTCGCTATGTATAGTATCATGTCATCTGCAAACAGTGACAGCTTTACTTTGTATTTTCTGATTTGGATTCTTTTTATTTCTTTTTCTTCTATGATTGCTGTGGTTGAAACCTCCAAAACTATGTTGAAAAATAGTGGTGAGAATGGACAACCTTGTCTTGTTCCTGATCTAAGAGGAAATGTTTTCAGTTTTTCACTTGAGAACGATGTTGGCTGTGCGTTTGTCACATATGGGCTTTATTATGTTAGGTAAGTTCCCTCTGTGCGTACTTTCTGGAGTGTTTTTTTTTTATCATAAATGGTGTTGAATTTTGTTGAAAGCTTTTTCTGTATCTATTGAGATGATCATATGCTTTTTCTCCTTCAATTTGTTAATATGGTGTATCACATTGATTGATTTGCATATATTGAAGAATCCTTGCATTCCTGGGATAAACCCCACTTGATCATGGTGTATAATCCTTGTAATATGCTGTTGGATTCTGTTTGCTAGTATTTTGTTGAGGTTTTTTTTCATCTATGTTCATCAGTGATACTGGCCTGTAGTTTTCTTTCTTTGTGACATCTTTGGTTTTGGTATCAGGGTGACGGTGGCCTCGTAGAATGTGTATGGGAGTGTTCCTCCCTCTGCAGTATTTTGGAAGAGTCTGAGAAGGATAGGGGTTAGCTCCTTTCTAAATGTTTGATAGAATTTGCCTGTGAAGTCATCTGGTCTTGAGGTTTTGTTTGTTGGAAGATTTTTAATCACAGTCTCAATTTCAGTGCTTGTGATTGGCCTGTTTATATTTTGTATTTCTTCCTGGTTCAGTCTTGGAAGGTTGTGCTTTCCTAAGAATGTGTCCATTTCTTCCAGGATGTCCATTTAATTGGCCTATAGTTGCTTGTAGTAATCTCTCATTAACCTTTGTATTTCTGCAGTGTCAGTTGTTATTCTCCTTTTTCATTTCTAATTCTGTTGATTTGAGTCTTCTCCCTTTTTTTTCTTGATGAGTCTGGCTAATGGTTTCTCAATTTTGTTTATCTTCTCAAAGAACCAGCTTTTAGTTTTATTGGGCTTTGCTATCATTTCCTTAATTTCTTTTTCATTTATTTCTGATCTGATCGTTATGATTCCTTTCCATCTGCTAACTTTGGGTTTTTTTTGTTCTTCGTTCTCTAATTGCTTTAGGTGTAAGGTTAGGTTGTTTATTTGAAATTTTTCTTGTTTCTTTTGTGTGTATGTGTGTGTGTGGTATGCGGGCCTCTCACTGTTGTTGCCTCTCCCGTTGTGGAGCACAGGGTCCAGATGCGCAGGCTCAGTGGTCATGGCTCATGGGCCTAGCCACTCCGTGGCATGTGGGATCTTCCCGACCGGGGCACGAACCCATATTCCCTGCATCGGCAGGCGGACTCTCAACCACTGTGCCACCAGGGAAGCCATCTTGTTTCTTGAGGTAAGATTGTATTGCTGTAAACTTCCCTCTTAGAACTGCTTTTGCTGCATCCCATAGGTTTTGGGTCGTTGTGTTTTCACTGTCATTTGTTTCTAGGTATTTTTTTGATTTCCTCTTTGATTTCTTCAGTGATCTGTTGGTTATTAAGTCGTGTATTGTTTAGCCTCCATGTGTTTGTATATTTTACAGATTTTTTCCTGTAATTGATATCTAGTCTCATAGCATTGTAGTTGGAAAAAATACTTGATACAATTTCAATTTTCTTAAAATTATGAAGGCTTGATTTGTGACCCAAGATACGATCTATCCTGGAGAATGTTCCGTGAGCACTTGAGAAGAACGTGTATTCTGTTGTTTTTGGATGGAATATCCTGTAAATATCAATTAAGTTCATCATGTTTAATGTGTCATTTAAAGCTTGTGTTTCCTTATTTTTCATTTTGTATGATTTGTCCATCAATGAAAGTGGGATGTTAACGTCCCCTACTATGGTTTTGTTACTGTCAATTTCCCCTTTTATGGCTGTTAGCATTTGCCTTATGTACTGAGGTGCTCCTATGTTGGGTACATAAATATTTACAATTGTTATATCTTCTTCTTGGATTGATCATTATGTAGTGTCTTTCTTTGTCTCTTGTAATAGTCTTTATTTTAAAGTCTATTTTCTCTGATATGAGAATTGCTACTCCAGCTTTCTTTTGATTTCTATTTGCCTGGAATATCTTTTTCCATCTCCTCACTTTCAGTTTGTATGTATCCCTAGGTCTGAAGTGGATCTGTTGTAGACAGCATATGTATGGGTCTTGTTTTTGTATCCATTCAGCCAGTCTGTGTCTTTTGGTTGGAGCATTTAATCCATTTACATTTAAGGTAGTTATCAATATGTATGTTCCTATTACCATTTTCTTAATTGTTTTTCGTTTGTTATTGTAAGTCTTTTCCTTCTCTTGTGTTTCCTGCCTAGAGAAGTTCCTTTACCATTTGTTGTAGAGCTAGTTTTGTGGTACTGAATTCTCTTAGCTTTTGCTTGTCTGTAAACGTTTAATATCTCTGAATGAGATCCTTGCTGGGTAGAGGAATCTTGGTGGTAGGTTTTCCCTTTCATCACTTTAAATGGGTCCTGCACTCCCTTCTGGCTTCATATATATTATTAATGATTTTTTATTTCTTAACCATAAGTGGTTACTCACCAAGGGTCAATCAAGTCTAATTTTGGGAAAAAACCTCAAATAAGTTGGATATCTGTGTCTGTATGACAGGTTTAAAAACTTCTGGAAAACAGATATATAAGGTAAAAAGTGTTAAAGGGTAATCTGAAGCAGGTTTATACCAATTTAAAACAAATCCTTAGCTAGTTTCAAAATTCAGGGAGTCAGAACATTCTAGAAAATATGGTCAAAATAAACTCATACTACCAGAGATACTAAGTTCTCTTCTCTGTTTATAGGATAAAATATATATGGAAATTACAACATGACATGGAAAAGGTTTGTTTCCTGTTTGTGGAGCACCAGCTTCTGAGATCACCCTGCCATGTGTTCTCCCAGCTTCCGGGAGTGTACTGAGCTGATGGCACACAGCTATTCCTCCCCGGGAGCTGCTTCAGTCAAAGAGAGCTATCTTGCCTAAGGTTATGCCCTCACTGGGGCAGCCCACATCCAATAAAAGGTCATGTGGAGTTACAAGGCCTGCCCCTTGCCTCATTTTCAGACAACTTTGAAGGGCCATCCTCTCTCCAGAGTTCCCTGTGGGGTTAGTGGAGGTCTCTGCTACAACTGCATTTTGCATCACAGTTCAGCTTCTCCTGCTACCTAGTCCTCACAGGTGTCATTCAGGAAATCCCTCTCCAATAAACCTCCTACATGCAGTTCTTCACTCCAGAGTGTCAGGTAACCAAACCTATGGTGGTATAAGAAATGGTTTTAGGGAGCTCTCTGTATAATGCAGTTCTGGAGATGGATGACTCATAACCCATGATGGGTAGAGTACCAGTAACCTCTGGCAGGCTGGTATCCTGCCATTGTTAAAATTTTCACTGGTGGTAAAATGGGATGAGATAATATGGGAAGGGAATGCATTAGCTGGTGCAATATGTCAGGCATTGAGAGTTGTGGGAGAAATAATTATTAAAGGAATTATGAAATTGAACGTCTATTGCTGGGTAATATTGATGCATTAGAGAAGACAATGAAAGGCTGTAGGTTGATTGAGACAAAATAAGAATATCAGTGGGCCTCCCTGGCAATATATAAAGAGACTCTTTTTCTTGTAGCTGGAAGGGCAGAGAATTCTGGGAATCAGATCTAAGACTTAATTATAAGAGTAGCAGGACCCCAGAGAGATTTGAATTATCTACTCTAACAAGTTGGCGATGCCAAAGTCAGGGATCTGATCGAAAAGTTGTGGGACGCTGAGATTTGGAATGAGGACGTATGGATTACTGTAGTCCGTAAATTTGAAACCTCAGATCCCACTGCACCTTGTGGGCCTGCATAAGCAACCCCTCCTTTCTGTTAATGGCAATAATCATTCTTGCTTAAAGACAAAGTAGAGACCTCTGGGCTTCCCTGGTGGCGCAGTGGTTGAGAGTCCGCCTGCGATGCAGGGGACACGGGTTCGTGCCCCGGTCCAGGAAGATCCCACATGCCGTGGAGCGGCTGGGCCCGTGAGCCATGGCCGCTGGGCCTGCGCGTCCGGAGCCTGTGCTCCGCAACGGGAGAGGCCACTACAGTGAGAGGCCTGCATACAGCAAAAAACAACAAAAAAAAGTAGAGGCCTCTGCTTGGCAGGTCAGTACATGTCCCTATAAGTACATATCCTCTACTCCCCCTCCTGGCCACCGGACCCATGGCTAGGCCCAAATCTCAGCACTCAAGTGGGGAGTGCCTGGGAAGGAAGAAAAGGGACCAAATGCTAAATAAAAAAGGAGTTGCAAGCTCTAGACAAAATGTATCAGGGCATCTAGATAAACCTTATTAATTAAAATATTCAGCTCCTTTATATCTTTACTTACTTTTTATTCACTTGATCTATAGAAAGCTTTCACTAGTGTCTTTTTTGTCAATTTTCAATACATTTCCAACAGATTTTCCTTTAAAAATATTTTAAGGCAGCACTGTTTGGCACATAAAGTTTTATTATGGATATATAATTTTCTCCTTATATCAGCAGCTTGGAGAATTTGTACCTGACCAGCATAGCTCTTCTTTATTTAGATAAGTAGTGAAATCAGCTTTGTGATTTTTATTTCAGGTATTGAGTCATGATCTCACCCTTTAAAAATACTTACCTTAACTCATTGGGTTATTGTGGAGTTTAAAGTGAAAGTAGTAAACACTCAAGTATTAGCTATTATTTTTTTTTAATTGGGGTATAGTTGCTTTACACTGCTATATCAGTTTCTGCTGTACAGCAAAGTGAATCAGCCATACATATACATATATCCCCTCTTTTTTGGATTTCCTTCCCATTTAGGTCACCACAGAGCACCAAGTTCCCTGTGCTATACAGCAGGTTCTCATTAGTTGTCTATTTTATACATAGTAGTGTATATATGTCAATCCCAATCTCCCAGTTCATCCCACCCCTCCCCTTCTCCCTTGGTATCTATATGTTTGTTCTCTACATCTGTGTCTCTATTTCTGCTTTGCAAATAAGATCATCTATACCATTTTTCTAGATTCCACATATATGCGTTGATATACAATATTTGTTTTTCTCTTTCTGACTTACTTCACTCCGTATGACAGTCTCTAGGTCCATCCATGTCTGTGAAAATGGCACAGCTTCGTTCTTTTTACAGCTAATATTCAATTGTATATATGTACCACATCTTCTTTATCCATTCCTCTGTTGATGGGCATTTAGGTTGCTTCCATGTCCTGGCTATTGTAAATAGTGCAGCAGTGAACATTGGCATGCATGTATCTTTTTGAATTACGGTTTTCTCTGGGTATATGCCCAGTAGTGGGATTGCTGGGTCATATGGTAGTTCTATTTTTAGTTAGTTTGTTTGGCGGTACGTGGGCCTCTCACTGTTGTGGCCTCTCCCGTTGCGGAGCACAGGCTCCAGACGTGCAGGCTCAGTGGCCATGGCTCACGGGCCCAACCGCTCCGCGGCATGTGGGATCTTCCCGGACCAGGGCACGAACCCGCGTCCCCTGCATCGGCAGGCGGACTCTCAACCACTGCGCCACCAGGGAAGCCCCTATTTTTAGTTTTTTAAGGAACCTCCATACAGCTATTATTTATTCCATGCTATGTTACTTAATACATAAATGTTTAACATAGCTTGAATCTTTTTATCAATACAAGATGGCCATTTTTGCCCTTCAGGGCTTTTAATTGCATTTTTGTCTTATGCTAGTATTACAACCCTTCCTTCTTTCCTTATTTCCTTTCTGAAATTGCCTGAAAAATGTTTTGAGCTTTGCCAATTTGCTTGCCTTTAATCCTTTTGCTTTTCTTATTTTTGTTCACAAGAATCTTTGAGGCAGAGAGTCAACTTAATATCTTATTTTAATTGAATATTTTGTTACCACTAGAGTTACTTATTGTGTTCATGCCTAACTTCAGGTCCTTCTAGGGAGTTAATTCAATTCACACCATTATTAAAAATCTTCTAAATCTTCAAAGCCAGGACATCAGTATTTTAATTTAGATATTTAAAATAGGAGACGGAAATGGTGAGGTGAGAAGTTGACAGTGACTGCAGTAGGAAGAAGGTGAGGGCTGGTGTAGATTCTATAATTATGTGTCTGGACTATAATATTCTACAGACCTGGGACCTCACTGACCAGAGTTTTGGGATTACCTACATTTGGTTTGAGACCAGATGGGAGTACTTTCATTCTCTTATTACCTGAAAGCCAAATAGACCACCCATCCTATGGTTTTTGATGCTTAGCAAATGGAGCCTTTTCTCTGTGAAATAATATTGTGTATGAAACCAAACAGAGGTCTGATAATTACTTGGTAAGTACACAGACTGTGAAATGAATTAAATGTGCAGCTGGACACAGTCCTTTCATTCTTGCTTGTATTGATGGCATACCTTCTAAGATTCTCTCCCCAGTTTTCAGTATTTGAAAGTAATCTCTGTTTTTCCTGAGTGACATCAAATGACTCCCTCTGTCATTAGGTGAGCCTTATGTGCCCCAAGTGCCTTATGTGAGCTCCTATTTTATTTCAGTAGAGTATCTTTATTTCTTAATATATATTTGATAGCCCTTTTTACAAAAAAATATAGGCTAGATCAGGGTTTCTCAACCTCCGCATTCTTGACAGATTGGGCCAGAGAAGTCTTTGTTGTTAGGGCTGTGGCTCCAACACTTTAATGGCAGATGTGATCTTATCTTTTTCTAGCATCTCCCCCAATTTACGAGGAAAGATGCATTCACTGATTATGTCATATGAATAAGTGTCAGAGATGACAGGAGCCGTCACAGTGCTTCGAACCTGTAGGGAAAGTACAGGGGTCAAAGATACCAAACCTTGGTTTTAACTCCAGTTTTGCTGTGTGATGTTGGACCAGTGGTTGGATTCTTGGTTCTTTCATTTTATCATCTGTCATATGGTTGATCGCTAAAGTTGCCTCTAGTGATGTGAATTATTCACCTTTAGGTCCCCAGTATCTCCTATGCTGTCCGGTGCATAGTAGGCACTTGATGAGGTTTATTGAATGAATGTTTTGTGAGTCTTAAGATTGTGTTTTCACTAGCATTCAAAATTATAATATGTATATACTTATCTTTTTCACCACTGTATCCCCAGAATCTACCACAATGAGAGTGTAGTTACTTGGTAAATATTTATTTGATAAAAGCATGAAAAAATATCATAGAATTCTTAGATTAAATTATCACTAACAACAATATGAATCCCAAAACTTTATCATATTACTTTTATTCAAACATCTCTCAGTGAAGGACATCTGCAACAAGATATACATGTATTTCCGCTCAAGTCATTGTATTATTCCCACACAAGCCATGGTATTATAATACATGTTTGTCCACAAAGTGAGCATTAAATTTTACCTTGTCTAGGCAAATTCCACCTCCTACAGCAAGCTATATAGTTGTTCAAAGACACTTTCCTTGGTCTTGGGAGAGCCTCTGTTAGAAGCTAGCCAAATTTTGGTCCCATAAGTCAAGATGACACAGAAAGATATCAGCGGAAAATTCCCGGACTTTAGCGTTAGAAGGACTACGGTTTCACATTCATTTCTTCTGCCTGCTAGGGATGTGTGTTTCAGGAATTTATTGTCCAGTGTGAGCCTCAGTTTTTTCATCTGTTAACTAGGGATCAGCAGTACTTGCTTCATTGACTTGTCAAGGTACATGAAAGAAAACAATAGCATTAATATCCATTCCTTTTTAAATAAGCCTACTGTTTTACTTTGTAGTACCTAATGGATGTGTTCCAAAAATTGCCGTGTGTACCCAATCAGTTTTCTGGGAATTGTATTTAATTTGTTGGGAAACAGAGAAATTTTCTTTATAAAAGTATCCTGCTGCAACACCTTTTGAAATGGGAGTAGGATGCCCCTAGTTGGTTTTGTTTGAGATTTCAAGTTTGGGTATAAATAGTTTTACAGCATAAATTCTCAGTGTTCTCCACTAGCAAATAATCCTTTTAGATTTGTATTCACTGTAGATTGAAATAAATTTGGCTTCTTGGCCTCCCAGTGAATTCTGGTCCCCAGACCTTTCGTTGTACATATCAAAACAAGTCAGTATATCATAGTGATTAAGATCACTGGAAGCAGACTCCCTGGGCTCTTGCCCAGCTCTGGTCTTTGTGGCATTGGGAAACTATTAACCTTGTTGTATCTCAGTTTCCTAATGTGCAAAGCGGAGATAAAAATATTACCGACCTTATGTTATTATTGTAAGTCTTACAATGCCTGTAAGTGTCTTGTGTATGATAAGTGGTAAAAATATTTAATTAATTAATCTCTAAAATCTATCCTGGAATTGATATGCTTGTAGATTGTAAAGGTGGAGCTAGCAGACGGCATCCAAAGCCTGGGTTAATTTTTTCAATTTACTCAGAACACTATTCACAAAGCAGTTGTTTAAAATGGGGCTCTTCATAGTGTTTTTGAGATTCTCTGGTGTATATTTAATTTACTGCTCTTCCTAAGTGCTTCCAATGCACTTAGATGGCTTCACAGTTGAATTTTTCTCTCATCTGTTGTGGAATTCACTAAAGATAGTATATAACTATAAATAAGCCTACCCATGCACTTGTAACCATGGCAACCACCAGCCTTCAAATGGGGAGAGTGGGGCTCACAAGGCTGGTCTCAACTTCACAACAGCCTGATATGTCCCCTTTCAAATTAGACAGCTCAGAATTGTGCTTTGCACACAACACAGCCATTCATTGCTCTCTATTGAGTGTCCATCATTTACTTCAATCTAATGCAATTCATTTTTGACTCTTACACATTCTTTGAAAGCACTGTACTAGGTTCTGGGGGGATATAAAAAATGACTTAAGCTAAGTCTTTCCACCCACATACAGTGTCATCTTCCTAACATTTATATATCTTAGGTTACTCCCTCACTAAAACCTCTTCAATGGCTCCCTGGTGGATATAGAATTTGGCCCTTGCTTACTTTTTAGCTTCATTTCTCACTGTCTTTCCCATAGCACCTTAAACTTCAGGCTTTGTCTGAAAATTCTATGCTCTCCAATGCTATTCTCTCTCTCTCTCTGAAATTTTCTCCCAACTCTCTTATTTGCCTTTCAATTTTTTACTTTTTTTCCCATCTCAGCTCAAGTGCTTCCCCTTGTAAAATTTTCTGTTATGATGTGCTCTTAAGATTAATTTACATAGGGCTTCCCTGGTGAGCCTGCTGAGCCTGTGCGTCTGGAGCTTATGCTCCGCAACAAGAGAGGCCATGACAGTGAGAGGTCCGCTCACCGCGATGAAGAGTGGCCCCCACTCGCCGCAACTAGAGAAAGCCCATGCACAGAAACGAAAACCCAACACAGACAAAAATAAATAAAATTAAAACAAAGAAGATTAATGTACATAGAAGTCAATTAATTCTCCCTTGCTCACATGAATGAGTCAATGGGATCAAGCACTTACCTTACTAGGTACCAGTAAATGAAAAACAAAAACAAAACAACAAAAAATTCAAAACCTCTTTTATCAAAAAGAATGGAAATGGCAAATGTTACTTAGGCTAGTCTCAGCATATATGATGTTCCTGATCTGATATTCTTCTTTAAATTGATATGGCTGGTAAGAGTTGTGAATGCAGGTATTTGGTGAAAGTCGTTGGGTGGGCATTGGTGATAGATGCTCAAAAAAAAAGGAATTCATAGAATCTGACTGATTATAAATGAGAGGTTAGAAAAAGAGGGAAGTAAGATAATTGTAAGGTTCAGGTGACTAAGAATAATGATGCCATTATTATAATACTTATTTATAGTTATATATTATAATAATAATGCTGTCTCACATTATTGGGACAGGAAGCAGAGGAAGAATATATTGGGTTGGCCAAAAGGTTTGTTTGGGTTTTTCCATAAGATGTTATGGAAAGAACTTTTTGGCCAATGCAATATTTGGGGGTGGAGCTATATTGATTTTTGACCCATTGCATTTGAGATATCATTAGAACATAACATGTCTAGTACAAGATTGGAAATTACTGCTTAGACCTCAGGAGCATGTCAGAACTAGAGATGTAGATTAGAAAATCATCAAAATATAGATGGAAGTGTAAGGCAGTGGCATGAACAAAACAGCTGAAGGAGAGTGTAGATTGAGAGGAGATACCTACATTCAAGAAGGAGACAGAAGGAATCACTAAGAGAGAGACAAACGAAGGGGCAAGGGGCCAGGCCAGGTGAGTAGGAGGAGGCAGTCTGCCTTTGAGCCAGGTAGGAAGGAGCGGAATTACATGGGAGTACAAACATTGTCCTCTCTCCTCTCTGAACAAAGTAGGAGTCAAAGCATCTGTGGAGAGTGAAGGATGTGGGAGCAGGTCCGTCACCTTGATGAGAATAGAGAATTGGAAGTTCGACTATGGGAAATGACTTAAGAAAGGAAGAAAATAACTAGGTGGATTAAAGCAGCTGAGATTCGATAATTTATCTGAGTAGAGACCATCAATTTATATGATTTCTTTCATTGGGATTTAATAGCTTGGGAGTGAGAATGAAAATGAATAAAAATGAGGAGATGACCTTCTCTCCTACTACTTGATCTCTCACTTGCTCCATTCCAGCCACCTTGACCTCCTTCCTGCTCCTTGAACACACCTGGTACACCATGTGTTTCCTCTGCAGGCATGCTGTTTTGCACATAAGCTAACCGCTTGGCTTCTTCACTCCTGTCTTTCCTCTTGTTGGGCCTTCTCAGTAATGTCTACCCTGACCATCCTGTTTAATACTGTAACGGCAACCCTCTGCATCTGTGATCTCTCATCCCTCCTGTCCTTCTTTTGGCCAAAGCACTTACCTCCTAACATATTAAATAATTTACTCATTTACTATGTTTACTATTTTTTGTCTGTCACCCTCCATTTTTTTTTGTCTATCTCCCTACTCACTGGTATTGAGTTCCCTGAGGACAGGGATCTTTGTTCTGTTGTGATGTATCCTAAATGACGAGAACAGTGCTTGTTGGCACATAACAGTAGCTCAATAAATATTTGTTAAATAAAATTAAGGTGACTTTAGAGGTGTGGGTCTCAGCGAAGACATATAATGGGCATTAGTTTTTATTGAACCAGAAGCAGAAAACCCATAAGAAAACTATACTTTTCATGGTTACTTTTTGGATTTAATTTGTAACAAATTTCTTAGGTTATGAAATTAAATTATCCCCCCTCCTTCTTCAGGCACCCACTTCTCTTATCTCCTTCCATATACAGTTGTAGTTATAACCTACTCTGGTAGATCATTCACTCACATCTGGAATAAAATCCTCTCAATATATTTAAATCTCATATAGGCATTTTAAATTTCTGTTTCTCTCATTTATTGATTTAATTAAGAGACCTGGGTTAGTTCCAGATGTCTAGAAAGTCTCTGAAAGTTGGAGGAGATATATTTTTTGGTAGTAGTCAAGGAAGGACCATGATTGTGGCATAACTAAGAACTGCCTCTTCTGCCTCAAGGTGAAATGGCTCAGTTTTCTACCACGCTTCTTCTTTTTTTTTTTTTTTAACATCTTTATTGGAGTAGAATTGCTTTACAATGGTGTGTTAGTTTCTGCTGTATAACAAAGTGAATCAGCTATACATATACATACATCCCCATATCTCCTCCCTCTTACGTCTCCCTCCCACCCTCCCTATCCCAGCGCTCTAGGTGGACACAAAGCACCGAGCTGATCTCCCTGTGCTATGCGGCTGCTTCCCACTAGCTATCTATTTTACATTTGTCTACCACACTTCTGTATGGAGTGCTGATACTTACCCTAGAAAAAGATTCTCAGTTTTTCCCAAAGAATTTTGGGTAACCAAGTACCTCAACTCAATTGCAAGAATCAGTGAACTACTTTCATGTTTTATAGAGTTATTCTATACATTTACCTAAAAAGTAGCTTTGAGATTGTTAGATAATATAATTTACCTTTCCCCATATTTGAGAATCTTGTGAAAGTGATCAAGACAACTTTAGACCAAAGCTGGCTTCTTACAACTTAAAAAGAGCAGTGACTTTAGGTTGAGAGATGGGGACTCTGCTCAGTCGAGCACAGTAAGCTTTCCTGCTCTCTTGCAGCAGCAGAAGACTCTGCCTCTTACTCGTGAAGCTTCTGGATCAATGGAGATTTGCTCTCATTCTCTTCTTTACCCTCACACTTAGGTATGTCTTTACCACAGAGGTGATCTCTTTGAACTCTCCTCTCCTGCCTCTAATCTTTTTCATAAACATTCCATGGAGATCAGGGGAAACGAGTTTGTGGGTGAATGCAGACTTCCCTCTCATCTGGGACTCCCAGACATTTTAAACCATCTCACCAGCCCAAACCTGTCCCTTAACATTTAATTAAAATCTCAGACGTTTTCTTGCCCATTTGTGTCGTGGCTTCCTACTATATCTACTGCTCTGCCAAAGACAAAACAATCATGGGATTCATTTCTCCTTGGAGAGCATTGCCATCGTTTTGGGTTTTAGTTCAGTAGCTCACATTGTGACCTCAGCTCTGTGAGGGGCTCAGACATGACTTTTATAGGCGATCTGACCTGTTCCCATTGTTAGGGTAGGAGCTACTTTCTCTGCTTAATTTCTATATCCTAGGTAGAAGATATTTTTAATATCTGGAAGGATTATTTGGTTCTTTCCCCAGTCCCTTTGGTTATTTCTAAATCTCTTGGTTTCCTACTCACATTCTCAAGCTTTTTTTTTTTATTCTTTAAACATATCAGACACAGTCATTTTATATCTTGTGCCTAGTAATACCATTATCTGGAATCTGTGCAGATCTGATTCTGATGTCTTATTGTTTTTGGTGTCTCTCTGATTGTTCTTTGTGCTCTTGTATGTTTTGGTATTTTAGATGGTGAGCTCATATATTTTTTGAATGTTATCTGTGGGAATTCTTTGAAACCTGGATTGAAGGTGAATTCCTTTAGAGAGGATTCATGTTTACTTCTGCATGGAGTCTAGCCAACCATTTTATATTAAATTATTTGATTGAGGTTTTTCATACTACACTGGTAGCATGAGAGGTAATTTGTGTTTATGTATTCTTAGGAAGGGTATCTTTTTTTCCTTTACCCAGCACCAAAGCCAAGACAATTTGATTTCTTTATCATGCCATTTTGGAAGGTGGATTTACTTTTCATTCACTATTTTACTTACAACCCAGCTTTATTTGGGGTGGAGTTTAGCCTAAAAGAGCTTAGCCTAAAACGTGCCATAATAAATATTAGCCACTATCAATAGGCAGATTAGTTGTTGCCTTTGGGTTCTGACATTTATTATTTTTTAAATTAAAATTTAACTTAGTTATAATCTTTATCACACTGTGCTATGGTTCTCAAAGGTATTTGTGTATTCCTCCATCCATAGATTGGATCATCCTTGGGAGCAGCCTGGTCCTAGCACTCCCTGCCCCTGGCTTCCTATTCCATTAGAGTTATCTCCTGTTCACATTATCTCTTGGACAAAACATAGTTGAAGAACTCAGTCTGTCTTTGGAGGAAAATTGCAGAAACCTCTTAACTAATCTCCCTTTACCCAGGGTCTTCCCTGTCAACTGTCTCAAGCAACAATTTCTCACTTTTTTCTCTGTTGCTAGAGACACTGCAAAAACTTGTTATGAAATGATTCTTTATTTACAAGTTCAGCTCGATTTTAGACTGTGAACTCTTTTGAGGGCAAGGTCTGTGTCTCATTTCATTTGCACATCTGGCTTCTTTCAGTGTCTGGGAACATAGTAGGTGCTTAGTTGGTAGGGAGGAAAAAAAAGGAAGAAAGGAAGAAAGAAATTTGGAGAGAATTAGATGGTATTTTTGAGGCTGTTTTAAAAGTGTGATTGAAAGCAGCCTCCAGTTTCAAGAACCGTTGCAGAGCACACGCTCCGGGCCCTCAGGCTCAGCGGCCACGGCTCACGGGCCCAGACGCTCTGCGGTATGTGGGATCGTCCCGGACCGGGGCACAGAACCCGTGTCCCCTGCATCGGCAGGCGGACTCTCAACCACTGCACCAACAGGGAAGCCTGCAAGAATTTTGATAGAACAGAAGGCAGATACAAATATTCAGAAAATTTCAGACAACAGAAATTTATAAATCATGTTATAGCTGTTAGAGACTAAGCTGGAGGAGTTTTTGAAGCTTCAGTATTAATACTCTAATAATTTCTTAAGTTCTCAATAAAACTTTCTAACTTCTTCCCATTACTTCTCCTTTCCAACTCCCATATTTGCTATTTCCCTAAGCAACTTTTATGTCATGCCTCAAGGTTGGAGCACCATAATTGGGTTAATTTCTTACACACAGAATGTTGGTCACAGTGTTCCTTGGAAAATAGAAATTTGAGAAGATAAAGAGAGTTGTTAAATTCTCTTTGCCAGAGTGTGATGAAGAATGTTTCTAGGGATAAAATAATAATGCTGAAAAGAGATATGACTATACAAAGATGCTGAAAAGAAATCTGAATTTAATTTGTGCATTCTTTATGATTAAATGGAAAATTAAAACCAGCTTAATAGTCATGCTGTTCAAGTGTTTTGTGACGTTTTAATAGCATATTTAAAATTTTAGTACTAAACTCATTATAAAATATTTCAAGTATCTACATTTTACCATAACTACAAGATCATTAGAATGTACATTGCTCTTCCCCTGTGGGAATTATATACCACTTCTTACTTATTAGCCTGGGGGCATGTTTCAGAGCACTTAGTACTACTATTTATCATCCAAAGGAGACAAAATAAAAATGAACTACAGTCTCTGCTACTTGTAAAATTTAGATAATGTTGTAAGGTACTTTTTATTTCTATTTCTTCTTCTCTTTTAAAAGAAACAACATCTATCTTGTTTCTGTTTAGAGAAGTAATGTAGGCTAATTACTTAACACTTTGAAAGCAAATAAGAGCAAAACAAAGTAAATGAAAATCTCTCATAAGCTCATGACCCAGTGATGATGACCAGTGACATTCTGTTATTTTATACTTTAGTTCAGCCCTTTTTTCTGTGTGAAAATATATTAAAGGAAGTATCTTACAGATATTGTTACATACCTGCAAGCTGAAATTTTAAAAATGTTTCTGCAGCTTAATTTTTATGTTCATTGGTTGCTTCAGTGGAAGTTGGGGGAAAAGGTATAAGACATGTATTATCCTAGCACCATCTCATCCAGAAATCTTCCATAACAGCTTTTGAACAAATGAATTGAGAATGAGAAGGAACCAGAATCTGGCTGCCACATGAAAGCTAGGAATACAGGGGGAGATGGGGGGGTCAATTTGGCTAATGTGAGAAACAGTAGAATCAGAAGTAGGAAGAAAGGTGAGACCCATAGGTCGGAACAGGCAGGGCTAGAGAGGCAGATCCCAGATAGAAAATGGAGTCTGAGGATCCTACATCTTTTTTTAAATTCTGTCCTATTTGACATTAACTGCAAGAAGAGAGTACGAGAGACAAACTGTCATTCTCTTTCTCTGTGTAGATTAAAGTGCAAATACTCTAATCACTCACTCCTCATCTCTACGGTGTCTTTATTTCTGAAGGCAAAGTTTCATTGTTTTGACCTCCAAGGAAATAAGGGGCTTGGACGTGGGAGGGTCAAATGTCCAGTCAGGATTAGGTGGAGGTGTGAGCTCCACTGGGGTAACTGATACTTGATGCTTTTGCAGCTCTTGGGCAAAACTGTTGCCTGTTTCTTCCTCTGTATTAATATCTCATCTAATTAACTAAAAATCCCATGAGAGAGCTATCATGGGCCTCATTTACATCCAAGGAAACGGATGTTCAGAGAAGTTAAATTGTTTGTTCAAGTTAATACATATAATGATTTAAATTCAGGTCCATTGACCATGAAGGATGGTGTATGATTTTTTAAAATCTTTGAAATCATTGAGAGGAATTCTGGAAGAGTAAAATCATGGGAACTCTGTAAGCTTTAAGGGTGTGAATAAAATCCCTTAATGGGAAGAACAACTTCAAATCATATATGTGGAACTCATTTCCTCTAGACATAATATTATCTAAGAAGATCAATCTGTTCAAGAAAGATTTTCAGAAATTTGCCATAGGAAAATTATAGATGTTTGGATACATTTCCAACTTCTAAGGCTTTGTGTTCTCGGGAGTGAAAAAAAGGCTTTGTCCTCTCACAAAATTCTGTGTGAGACAGTAAGGTACACCAGAAAAAATGTGAACCTTGGAGACAAATGGACTGAGGTCCAAATTTCAATAGCACTCAATACCTAATTATTTTTAGGTATTGAGCACATTAATGTTTCTGAGTCTGTTTTAATTTCTACATTTGTATAAGGGAATAATAATTACTTTCTCATAAACTTGCTATACTGACTAAATGAGATTTTAGATTATGAAAAGCTGTTGGCTGTAAACAGCTATTACTATACAGTGAAAAAAATCATTCTTCCAAAAAATGCCAGATGTTATTCTTGGTTGTGTTTCAAAGAGCACCAAATGTGATTGCATCCTTGGGTGATTGCTTTGTAAGCCAGGTGTGAAAAGGAGGCACTTTACTAGAGAGTTTCAGTAGTCATACCAGCCAGCTCACGTAATTCTAGACCAACTCAAGATACCATGTGGACCTGGTATCCATCTGTTGTTTGAGAATCATCATCTCAGATCATCTAATTTCTATTTGCAGTTAAACAAAATAGACCAGAGCATCTACCATTGCTCATTCATTGACAGTTTGTCTGTTCCCTGTATGATTATAACATCTCAGTTGATTGTCTCTAAATCTCAGCTTGGCATAGCCTGAAATGAATTTCTTTAACCTTGGCCAAATATTGAAGGAGTTAATAGAAAATGCAGATGTACTTTTACCTAGACACTCAAGTAACCTTGTATTATATCTGCCTGACCTTCACCTGAACCCGTGTCCCCTGCATCAGCAGGCGGACTCTCAACCACTGCGCCACCAGGGAAGCCCCCAAAATATTCTTGACCCACAGAATAACATCGAAGCTCCTCAACGGTGTACATAAAGGCATTCACAGATTAATCTGTGCTGTTTCTGCGCCATATTCCCTCCTCTTCTCTCCATGCTTTCTACTTTCTAGTCACAATGACTTCTCAGAGTCCCCAGCTGTCTCCTGCTTTCTCTTTCTTGGTTGTCACACCACCTGCAATAGGTCATCCCCTTACTTTCAAACTTGGATGAACATCACACCCCAGTGTGGGATCTGGATTCTTGATCAAGCTGTCAAGGGGCCAGCTGACCCACTGTGGGGGGACCTCGACTGTTGGGAAAACTGACAGATAAATTTTTTTCCTTTCCCTTATTTGTGAACTACTCCCAGGTGTCGTTCATCTGGAGAGGTACTGAGGGAACACGTTTGCTGAGTGACATGCTCTGTGTCTTTGCTGTAGCTATTGTAACTCATAACGTCCCCTTGTATTGTATCATCCTTTGTCTCCTTTCTTTTTTTGTGTGTTACTTTTATGGTCTTGGGCTTGTACTTCCCAAATGAAGTATTAACTCCTTAATTCTCATTTTAGGTTCTACTTGCTAGAGGACCCAGGCTAAAACACTATCATTCCTCAATCCACCACACTCTTCCCCATTTCCGTGTTTTGTGTATAATCTGCTTGGAGTGTTCCTCCACTCTCTGTTATTCTTAAAGATCCAGTTCAGTGGCCGACATCTCTGTGCTCCCAGGGTACCTGGCACCTCTACTACTGCTAAAGCACGTGTCATGCTGTTTTGTATATATGTAATGGTGGACCTGTTCCCCTTAACAGACTGTAATCTCCTTGAGGACAGAAGATGGTCTTATTTTTCTGTGTACTTCTTGCATTTAGAATAGTGCCTGTCACCTATGTGATGCTCCATAAAGTTGTTTAAGGAATGAATTGGACCAATTCAGTTCTGTGTTTGCTTTGGGTTCTCTTGAGCATGATGGTTTAATGCTAAGATGTTTTAATACCTTAAGGCATTTAACTTAAGGTAAAATAACCTTGAAGGATTTAACTATTTTAATCTAGTTTCTTTGGGACAAATTGGTGAAAATGATCAGTGCATCTCTAGGTGGTATTACCATAAAATCCTTTGTGTTGTGTGCAGTCTTCTGGGATGCCTGACTTAATAGGATTCCATAGCTAATCTAAGGACAAAACGTGGCATTGTTAGAACAGTAGCAATTCAAATGGGTTTATGTGATGGATCTGGAGGATAGAAATTTAAGAAGGCTTCAGTGGGGCTGGGAAAGTATTTTATATTATTTAGATACGCATTATGGGTCTGGAATTATAGAAGCTCTAGAATTGGGTAAAGCCTACCATCTTGAATTTCCTTATCTAATATGCAATGTTCTCTGATGATACCTCCTGCTTCTCTGCCTTTCCCTACGTTGATATGTAGGATATATGAAATTAGGGTATTTTTCTGTTGATCCAAAGATGCTGGACAAGAGAGAAGGACCCACAATCAACATGCTTTAGTAAATGTCTATGAACAGATGCTAAAGACCATGAAAATGCCAATAAATAATGGAAAAATATGGACACAGATCTCTTAAGACAAAGGATAAGGGTCCATCTCTTCTCTCTCTAATATATTCCCTCCGTAGTCCCTCCTCTTCCCCTTGCTGTCTCCTTTTGTCTGACCTTCATGTTGTCTTGGAGGGTTTGATTGCAAAATTCATGTGAAAATCTTTTACTTTGAGTGAAGCTAGTACAGGGGCATTCCTTAACTCCTCTAGTGTAAGGTACAGCGGGTATCAAAAAATCTTCCTAAGATTTTCCCAGCCCAATAGTGTTGACCATTTATAGTTTTGTATATGATCCCATGACCCCTCAAGGAGCATGGATACACAGAGAAGTGGATTCTGGTAATTGTTGGGGCAGGGTTTATGGGAGGAGATCATGAGTCAGAACCAGGAGGGAGGTACTAACATTTATTGAATGCCTAAGTACTATTCTAGGTGTTTTATATATGTAATTTTCCCAGCAGCAATATTGTAAAGTAGGCATTATCTCTTCATTTTACATATGAGGAAACTGAGAACCCAGAAGGTTTTAGTAACTTGACCAGTGCTGCACAGCCAAGCAAGTACGGAATATTAAAGATTGTCGTTTGCATACCTGCTGGCATCACCCTTTTCATATGTGGTGTGGCGAGGGCTCTCAGGAAGAAAACAGTTTTACTCTTTAGATGAATTCGCACCCTTTGCTACCATCTGTTTCCACTTTTGTAGAAGTACTCATTCTATATTAAACTATTTCAGGCACAAAGGGAGCCATTTCTCATATAACTCTTCTGGGTGGCTAAGACCATGAAGGTTTAACAGTGGTAGTTGAGACAGGCAATTCAACAGTTAATGCCTGGTGGCATAAAGCATCCCATGGAGATGAACAACGGAGTGAGAATTTCAGCATATTGGACTTCGGCAGGCATAGAGTGCAGCAAATGAGCCTCTTGACATATGAAGGCATCCTATTTAATTTGACATCAATTGAAAAGCCTAAAGAATGTTCTAAACCTTTCCAGTCTCTTCTCCTGCAGAGATAATATCACATCATTTCTGAGGAGAGCAGAAAGTTTATTTTGTGCACTTTTCAAATTTAAGAACTCACACACAAATTTTTATCATTTTAATGGTTCAACAGAATGTTCAGATGAAAGGTTGTGAAAACTTTTTTACCCCCGTTGTCTTTTAGTTATTACTGTTGAGAAGCCACTTTAAGAGAAAGACCTTTCTTTTCTCTTTTCAAGATAAGACTCAAGCCCCCAAAATCCACCAAAATAAATTATTTCACATAACGATTTATTCAGAAAAGAAGCACATGTGAATATTTCTTAATCTTCCACAAAGCTCTCCTACTTCCATAAAAAAGGAAGTATTAAAGTGAAATAATAAAGAGTTAGAGCCCAACAAATTATGGTTGTTGAGAGAAAAATATGAAAGCAGAGGTTTTCTCCAGGCGGTTCCATTTCAGAGCTCTCTTTTTTAATGGCATTGTTTTTCATGTCTATTCGCATGTATTCAAGAGAAGCCTTTCTCCTTATCTACTGTCTGTCTGCCATGTTTTGCTTTCTTTTAAAATTTAACATGACTGAAGTGGACTGCATCTACCTTACCTAAAAGCCCACTTTAACTCATCTGAGTAATATTCCATTGTATATATGGCCCACATCTTCTTTATCCATTCATCCGATGATGGGCACTTAGTAAAGGAATGGTCTTATCCTCATGCAATTCAAGAAGCCATCTTGAAGTCCCCTTCTCTGTGAGATTGCCTCTCCAAATCATCACCCTTCTTAATAGCCATTGTACTCTCATGAGCTTTTGCCTTCCCATTCTCCAAGCCATCATGCTCTTTCAGGCCATTCTCACTTCACACATAAATCACTGCCATGGTCTGTTAGTTGAGTTCCCCTCATCTGTTCCAACCTTCACTGCTTCTCATGGCTTCTAGTAGATGATCCCAAACTCTAATTTTCATTAACTAACCCTACTGCCTATGGGACTTCATGATCCCTCATTTCTAGCCAGGCAGTTTCATTCATGGTTTTCCCAAAGCATAATGATTTCCCAGGCACTATTTTAAGCACTTTTCACATACCATCTAATTCAGTTCTCACAGATGTATAGTGAACAAGAGTGCTGGTTGGTTGCATTGGGCCTTGAACTTGGGCAGGTAATATAATCCATTGTATGAACTTGGGCAGGCAATGTAACTGCGCCATGTGTGTGCTTCCTCATCTGTAGAATGAGGATAATACTAACGCCTACCTTACTGAGTTATTGTAAGGATCTAATGCAGACACATATTAAGAGTGCCTAGCCTACAAAGCATGTTCAGTAGATGTTGGCTGTTAGTATCATATCATACAGAAGGAGGCACAGACAGATTAAGGCACAGACAGATGATTAAGCTATTGTCAATGTGCTGTAACTGTTAGTGAAGTTGGAGTTTGAACAAATCTGACTTCAGAATGCACGTAAACATTACGCTCTGCAGCTTCTCTTCACACCATTTATACCCACAGTCCCTCCTCAATCTCTTTCCTTTAAGGAATAGCTGAGACCTCCAGGGCCATTAGTAGCTGCCTCTACTCTGAGATGCCATGGAAGCCATGGAGAGGGAGCAGGTGGATCTGCGTGTGCCTCTAGCCGCTTCATCTTGACTCCTGGCCAGGGAGCTGCGTGTGCCTCTAGCCGCTTCATCTTGACTCCTGGCCAGGGATCTGTGATTGCCATCTGCTGATCCCTCTTGTACTCTGAACACTTTGAGTGAAAATGCCTGGTTTGGGCAGAAAGTGTAAGTCTCTCGGGAGTAAGATGCTGGATTGAGACCCTCATTGAGGGAAGCAGATCATTGCATTATTTTCATATCACAGGAAAGACTTCTAAAGAGGTGCAGCCTGTACTTTAGGATGCTAGAACTGGCTGAGAGACCCGGTGCCCACCTAAGGATCACCCTCTGGTGAAGAGAGTCCTTTTCAGTGCACAGGTCATGTTTATGGCTTGAAGATCTCTATTATACACCTAACTAGTCAATTCCCAAACAGGAAAAAAACTCTTGGGATTCATAATTATTAATGTAGGACCAGGTTAGGTGGTTTAGGCAGAGGAAGATCCCTAGAGTGCTAGAGGAAAGAAAAGAAAGGATGACACTAATATTTTATTATATGAGGATCTCTTCTGTGCCAGCCACTATTCCATACATTGTCATATATTCAAGAAATCAGTTTATAAAATTTTAATGAGCACTTTTTATGTGTCAGGGAGGCACATGATACTTCCTGGGGCTCTGAGGTTAATACGGCAGACATGCTCCTTGCCCTCATGGAGCTTACAGTCCAGCAGAGGGAAAGATGTAGATCAAACATTTATTTATTCTCTTCTTCAACTCCTGAGAAGCAGGAACGTATTTCCATTTATAAATGTGGAAACTCAGGCTCAGAGATGTGATCCATCTTGCTTAATATTGCAGTTCCATTAAGTTAAGAAGGGGAGTTTCATACCCAGTTCTTTCTAGACATTAATTTTGATATCCTCCCATTTGCCACAGAATCTCTTCTGCCATTAACTTTATGGTTAGCTTTGTAGCTAACATTAGGTTAAACAATAAATTTCAGAGGCAAGCTTGTGAGATTTTGACTTATATTGGATTGTTCTTCAGGAGATAAGCCAAATTCTTTTATTCAGCCTACAAAAAATTCTCAGCATCAGAGTTGTGACTATTGACTCTTTTGCTTAAGCACTGGGTATATCAGACATAATTATTTCTGAATAACTCAATAACAATCAAAAAACGTTCTACCTAATCCCTTAAAAGGTATATATTGATTGCAAATAAAATTAGGTCCAGGTTAAAAAGTAGCTCGAATGGTAGTATTAAATCCTCCTCCTCTCAGCCCCAGCCAATAGATTCCCACTGAAATGCCCAAAAAGATATAAAAATAGAGAACATTTTGTATCTACCCTGGGAAACAGGAAAGGATGTGTGACAATCAATAAGTTTGAGAAGGCTTCTCTCATGCTTGTCTGAATGTCTGTTATAGCAAAGGTTTATTCCTCAATCCTCCTCTTTTCACATCTTTATTTGAATATTACCTTTCCAGTGAGATCATATATGCAAGTTTTCATAGCCCTCTTCCTCTGATGCTACATTTTTTCTTCCCTGTTTTATTTTTCTCCATAGCTTAAAATAATCACCTGCCATACTATAAATTTAGCTTTTAAATTTTATTGTATATCTTCCTGTTTTGTACAACTAGAACATAACCTCTATGAAGGAAGAGTTTCTTCATTTTCCATTGCTATATCCCTATTGCCTAAGATCCTGGTACACAGTAGGCACTCAATATTTCTTAAATGAAGGAATCCCTGTTTTACTGATGAGAAAACTGAAGTTAGAGAATACTATCTTTCTGCTTCATTTCATGTTCATCATTATGTTTCTGAGATTTCTCCATGTGGACATACATAAATCTAATTAATTCTTCTTGGCACAGTATTACAGAATTCGGATGGATCAATCTTAGTTTTCTATTCCCCCATGGATGGGCATTTATGCTGTTTCCAATACTAATATAACAGCTTGGTGATAGGTGTTGAGCTGGGTGTTTCCAGTTGGCTCAGAAATGCAGAAATCAGTAAAGGTCTAAAGCTAAGGACAAAAGGAACTAAGTCCTGGGGCTTCCCTGGTGGCACAGTGGTTGAGAGTCCGCCTGCCGATGCAGGGGACGTGGGTTCGTGCCCTGGTCCGGGAAGATCCCACATGCCGCGGAGCGGCTGGGCCCGTGAGCCATGGCCGCTGAGCCTGCGCGTCCGGAGCCTGTGCTCCGCAACGGGAGAGGCCACAACAGTGAGAGGCCTGCGTACCGCAAAAAAAAAAAAAGGAACTAAGTCCTCCATATTCTATGTGGACAGAACTGTCAGTCACAGGTGCCGCCTCCCCCTCAGCAGGGCTTGCCTCTCCCAACTGGATGTAAGAAGAGGTGTGCGAGGGGGAGGTGATCACCGAGAAGCTCTCTCCTCACCTACCCGTGTGTGTGGGGGGGTGGGGGGCAGGGAGCATGTGTCCCTTTCCTGAATCCCAAGGAAGGAGTTTCAGGGTGCCCAAACTGTCTGCCCTACACTGCAGTTTTGAGCTCAGGAACTTCTCTTCTGAGAGTTGCTAATGCCCTGAGATGTTGGAGAAAGGGGCAGGAGAACGAAGACAGCTCCAAGAGAAGGAATGCCAGGAAAGCCACCTGAATCTCTTTTACTTGGCGTGGCAAAACTGTGTGCTTTTTCTGTCTTTTAGGTGATGGGGACATTTCTTTGAAAGAGTTGAGTTGAAATTTGGTACATTCACTGTTGGTCTTTCATCTCTCATCATTGACATGAAAGTTGTTTTCTCTCTTCTTATTTTAACTATATTCTCCTAAAGGCCCAATGTTTCAAACAAAAGCGCTGCTGTTAAACGACTTCACGTGTGGTTGTGTAACTCTTACTGTGAAGACACAATGCCTTTAAATATAAAATGAGGAAAGTCGTGCCGTATTCGGGAGTTCCAAGGGGACAGAAATAATTTTTGGTTGCGCATAACAAAATAGTACTACTTGAGGGCTTGAATAACTTCGAGTAGACACCTAAATAGATTTGATCATATCTTCTACCCAAGGTCCCTCCATGTAGAATATCTTGTCATCATTATGTTTTCCTCTAGTGCTGGGACAGTGAATGTTTGTTAAAAGACTGATAGTTTTTATTTAAGTTATACTGAACTGAAATCATGCATTTAAAGACTGACTGTTCACACTGTGGTTTATTCTCCCACTTTTCCAAATATGCTTATTGCATATTGTGTTTGAATTGGTTTTCATTGCCAAAGTTTTGATTAAGTAAATGCCATCACTAGAAATTAAATTAGAAGCACTTATCAAATTGCAGCCAAGTGATATCGATCTCTAAGTGTAACCTATATATTCAATGCAGCGGGCAGGGCGTGGGCTTGCTATTTGTGAAATGAACTGTAGTAATAAATTGGGTATACTACATTCCTCATCATGCTTTTAGCATCCATTAACCAATTACTAAAAAGTGGGAGGGGGATGGGTAGAGAAAGAGGATGTGAATGCTGCAGAGTTTTAAATGTATAGTACCAGCAGTGAGGAGAGGGCTTTGCACTATTCACTTCTTCATGGTTCCTTCCGAGAAATTCTTTCCTAAAGTGTTTCTTTACTGCCCATCATCAGATTGTTGGGTATCTCTAACTTACTGTATGCACTCAGGGTGGTTCTTCTCTGGAGAAATGCAACTACAGGCAGAACTTCTTTCACACTACAGCTCCTTGGGAGATTCTGTCCACTCACGAGGCATTGGCAGAGCTGCTGCCAGTATTCCTCCACCAACCCCTTGCCTATCACCTTCAATTAGGGAGAACAGGTGTCCCAACAGACAGCTGTAACTGCTGAGGGGGCCTCTGCAGCTGCCAGGTCAGTGGCAAGATTCTGCAAATGAATGGCCAGATTGCTGCCTGAGGGTGTGGAGATTTAGGATTTCCTCTGCAGGGGCAATTACCTCCAACTCAGAGGTGAAAAGAACTTCTGTTGAGGCTTCCTCCCTTAAGGGAAGGGATGCCAGCACACAGTGAAGCCCTGAATTAATTGGATGTCAGCCCTGACTTTGCTGTCGGGAGGACTGTGATAACTGGGTCATTCTTATTTTAATCCCAGCTAAGGAAATTGCGGGATTAAAATAATTGCATGGATATTTCTAGGGCAAACTAGAGTAGCAACTGAGGTTCATGGATAAGCTGATCTCTTGGCTAAGTCTGATCTTATTCTCACTTCATTCTCTTTCTCTCTCCTCCTTACCTCCCCAGCCCCACCCTTTGCTCCTTTACTTACCTGCAATTTTGGATGGTAGTGAAAAGAGCTTTGGAGTTAGATTTGGGTAACATTCCCAATTTTCTGCTTATTAGCCAGTGTGACTTTGGACAAAATGCTTTATTTGTTGATCCTCCATTTTCTCATCTACCAAATGGGTTGCTGTGAGAATTAAATACTGCGTTAAATGATGCAAACAGTCTTGCACCTGGTACATCATTGGCACATCACTGAGGACTAACTCCTTTATTTTCCCCAATATTATTTCTCCATTTTATTCATACTGGGGATTCACAGCTGTAGCCTACAAAGCTTTAGAGCTTTTCCTGATGCTCTGAGAACATCTTGGATTGTTAAAATAATAATCCACATCAAGTACTGTTTAATTCCAGGCCAAATTAACTCCATGGATGTCATGTCGCTCACTGACTAATTGGGTGATTGATTGATTCATTGAAAACTTGTCTCATAAGCAACAGTGTATTCCGGATGATGGCTGTACCAGGAGGTGGGGAAGAGGAAGTCTTTTCAAGGAGATAAATGAGAGTTAAGTCTGGGAAGGTAGAAAATTTTCTCATAAAAAAGAGAAATGTGCTATGCATATATGGTACTTTATTTAAGACTAACTTTCTGTGAAATAACAATAATAAAATCCTACCCCAAATGATTTGTTTGGTAATTTTATATTTTCTTCTCCTTGTCTTTCTCAAGGCGGGTATCTACCTTCATGCAGGGTGTAGAGGTTATGAGCACAGACACATAGTCTGTAGTCTAGAACTAGACTTGCTGGTTTTACAATTCAGGCTCAGTCACTTACTGGTTACATGACCATGGGCAAGTAACTTAGCCTCTCCCTGCTTCAGTTTCCTCATTTGTAAAATGGGGTCTATAACAGACAATTACCTGATAGGGTTGTTGTGAGGATTAAATGGGCTAGTATTTGTAAAGCATTCAGAATGGTGCCGGGTACACAGCCCTAGAGTATTGATAGTTAGCCTAGAGTTACCCCTAGAGTATTAATAGCAGTGTAGAGCAGTGTTTTTAACCCATGGTTACACTGCATCTTTTCTGTATTCTCACTAGTCCAGAAGATTTTGTCCAGATTTGCTTTCCTTAATTTGTATTATAAAACAAGAGGATATAGAATACTCTCTTCTAAATTACACACCTGACCTTAAGATTCCTATATACCTTCTCTACCCCTTTCTCTAGCTGTCCTCTATTAGGAATCACAGAATAAAATCAGTCAATAGATAATAAATGTTGGGTATTTGATGGGCTGCGGAGGGTGGTTAGTGATATATCTAAAAGCCAAAATGATGGGGTGAAATTGGCTGGATTATTCCTGTAAGAACTTTCCTAGCATTAATGAAATGCAGTGGACCCATTTCCCTCTATAGAACACATCTGGTGTAATTTCCCCTTTGGCCGTAAATTTCTGCAGCCACAGACATCTGAGCAATAAATTCTTTGTTTAATTTCTCATAGCCACCTGTTGGGAAGGGGTTCCTTCACATGATTATACTTGATGTGAAAAAGAAATGACAATGTTCCTCTTCGGTTTTAATCAGTTTGTTTCTCTCTGTGTTATATATAATGCTTAGGTTATTTTTATGCACTTAAGCATAATGGGATAATTAAATAGAGTTCTAATGGTTTTAATTCTCCCTGTCTTTATAAAATTGTATTTCTTTTAATAGTATTGAGTTTGATATTTTATGTAGTTATCTACTTTTGTGATTTGTATTTATGACATTAGGTAGCCCTTAATACTCATTAACCGTATTTTCAGGTGCAATATTGCTCAGGGTCAGGGAAGGATTTAACTCCTGTGTCTTAGGCTGTCATATGCTCTCCCTGGAAGATGGTCCACTTAGGCTGTCATATGCTCTCCCTGGAAGATGGTCCACAGCAACGGGTTAGAGCTGATGGAGTTAATGTCATTCTCCCAGTTCTCTCTCTTCCTTTATGTGGAATTAAAGCTTCCACTCTAATCATTCTTCATGAATTTTATTTGGTTTTAATAAGTTGAATCTACAGTGCCTTAATTTTCATAACTTCCAAGTTTCATTTAGAATCCTTTACAGTAAGCATTGTACGGTAGTGCACCAGTACATGGATCTCTGGGGGGAAATGCCTTGGTTTGTAGCGAATGTCCCCGTGATATAAATACTCCCGTCATGGCTGATTTCAAGATGCTGACATGACATCACTGAATGTAAAGATGGGAAGAGATGTGTACACTTGTGGCTTGAGAGCCAATGAGGCAGCTCCAGTACACCACAGCCTCTATAATTAACAGCATATTTTAACCAACAAAATGAATCAGTATTCCAAAATTATTCTACACTAGTTGAAAGACATTATATATACATATGTATAAATGTATGTGTGTATATGTATATGGGCGTGCATATATATGTGTATATATATGTATATATGTATACAGGATATATTTTATATCTCTATATATCTAAATATCAAAATCTCCTTTTCTTTTGTAGCCAGAATTTTAGGCATTTTGATTTCCTTGGCAACCGGGTATCATGTGACTGCAAGTGAAATCCAGCATAACAGCTTTACTCCTTTGGATAAAGCCTAAATGAATAAGGATATTAGGTATAAAAACTCTCCAAAATTGGAGAGATGCCTTCTTCTCAGGTTGCTTTTCTAACAAGCCAGGTGTTCTTAGACTAAAAAAAAAAAAGAAGACAGAGCATTGTTCTGTTAACCTGGTTTTTAGTTTAACTCTATTTAAACGAATAAAAGGTCTAATCAAAGAGGCATCTCCCTTTACACTTACTGAAAACAGACCCAGATTGCTGTAAATTGTGAATTTTTTTTTTTGATCATTCAAGTACTGCTCTCCAGGGAACTTCTCTTAGGCTGACTGAGGTTACACCTGGGATGGGCACAGCTTGGGAAGCTCTCAAGTGCCTTGAGAATTCTGTCTTTATTATCCTGAATGCACTGGAGTTTAGTAAAGGAGTTGTGCATGGTGCCTAGTAATATTCAGCTGGCTGTGGTTGTGTGTCCGACCATAACCTCCCAGTGTAATGGTCCCTTGGACTTCTCTGAAATTCGGTTTACCATGTATGCAGTCATAGGTGTGGTGGTTGGAAGAGATAAACTGGCTTTGCTGCACTGAAAAACTAGACCTGATAAAACACTGAGGCTCATTCTTCTTGTCAATAGGGTTTATAATGTCAGCAGGGCTGGCTACCTGATTTACAGGGCCTAGTACAAAATGAAAGGGTGGGGCCCTTTGTTAGAATTGTTAATAATTTTGAGGCAGTGACAGCAGAACATTAAGGCAAGTGTGAGGCTCTTCCAAGTGTGGGTGAGTGACTGCACTGGTCATATGTCCATGAAACTAACCCTGGATGTCAACATGGTTCCTCCACATCTTCTTTCCACCATCCCATGGAGTCCCTGTGATGATGGAGCTGGACAGTTTCAGGAGGGACAATATGTACCTGGGTTATGGGAGGCCTCCATCAACATGGACAAGAAAGTTTCCAGCCTTTAAATGAAAAATGGGAGTCAGCATTTCCTTCCGAAGACAGCCTGGGCAGAGAACTACGATATACAGCACCAGAATCATCAGTCAGTAGAATTTCAATAAAAAGGGAATTGCGGGCTTCCCTGATCCCCTACACAAAAAAAAAAAAAAAAAAAAAAAGGGAATTGCCATGATGTAAAGTCCAAATGGTAAAACTTGGGGCTTCCTTAGCCAAAAGGAGTCAGAAACCTTAAACCAAAAAATGAGATTGGTTTTCAGTGAGAACACTCTGTGTAACCTACCATCTAAGCAAGAATGACTAAGCAGAGAAAAACAGGCTCATTTTCTGCTATGATTTCTATAAAAACAGCACTAAAACAAGACTATAAAATCTGTGAAACCAGCTGCTAACTGACTTGGTGGAAAATGCTTAATTAGTAACATCCAGAGGTTAAAATACAGTTTAGACTCTCTTTTAAAAAGAAAAAAGTCAGTATCCTCTTATGGCCAATGCATTACACAGATCTATTGGGAATGATTTTTCCCACTATAAAAGGATTCTCCAGAGCAGAATTGTGTCTAAAGCCTCGCTGTCACTTAAAAGTGTAAACAGGGCTTCCCTGGTGGCACAGTGGTTGAGAGTCCGCCTGCCGATGCAGGGGACACGGGTTCGTGTCCCGGTCCGGGAAGATCCCACATGCCGCGGAGCAGCTGGGCCCGTGAGCCATGGCCGCTGAGCCTGCGCGTCTGGAGCCTGTACTCCGCAACGGGAGAGGCCACAACAGTGAGAGGCCCGCGTAATGAAAAAAAAAAAAGTGTAAAGAGTTGACAGTTCTTATTCTTCTACCTTGATATAAATGACAGTTGGGGACGGCACTAGAAAATGTAGAGGCAGGAGACTAGCTAGCTGAGTCAGAGTCTGGATATTAGGAGAGATAAAGTGATGAAGCTTGTCCAGAGTTGAATAGGGTGTTAAGAAATAATCAGGTCTATTGCAGGTTCGTAGACTTGTTAACAGATAAACTGAGGCATATTAAAATTTTTAACAGTTCATTTAAGCAAAAATCAATTGGAATCAGGCAGTGCCAAACTAGAAGTGGTTAGGAGCAAGCTGCTGATAGGAGCCAGGAGAAAGGTTTATAAAGAGCAATTGTGGAGAGAAAGAAAGGAAATATTTGATTGGCTATAGCTTAAAGCCTGTTGGCTGTGTGTGAGTGGTTGTCCTCAGTGTTTTGATTTTGTAACCTTGAGGCATTTATGGGCTTAGATTTTTTTTTTTAATATCTTTATTGAGGTATAATTGCTATACAATGGTGTGATAGCTTCTGCTTTATAACAAAGGGAATCAGCTATACATATATATATATCCCCTTATCTCCTCCCTCTTGGTCTCCCTCCCACCCTCCCTATCCCATCCCTCTAGGTGGTCACAAAGCACCGAGCTGATCTCCCTGTGCTATGCGGCTGCTTCCCACTAGCTATCGATTTTACATTTGGTAGTGTATATATGTCCATACCACTCTCTCACTTCGTCCCAGCTTACCCTTCCCCCTCGCCATGTCCTAGACCACCACCACAAGTGCCATGTCAGTCTAATGGCCTCCCTGTTTAATTAGTTTAAGACTGTATTTCTTGCACTACACAGCCTAGGGGATGTGGTTGTCTTCCATGGCTTCAGCAAGGTCCTTGAGGCTGAGGACTTGCAAAGGTCTGGCTCTAGCCTGTAGCTCTTTTCTGAGCTGCAGACTCAGACCTCATCCCCCACCCTGTTCCCAGGGACACTGAACTTGTGGGACTTACACGGTGCCTTTCCCCTTGCTGTGCCCTCTGCCTGTCCTTCCATCTCGGACATTCACCACCAACATCCCCACCATACTGTCTTTCTAACTTGCTGATTCCTTCACATTCTTCTAGACTCAGTTCAAATGTAGTTCTTCCTGGAAGCCTCCCTCACTTCTCTTTCTGATTTTTATGTCCTTCCTCCAGCATCCTTTGCCACTTCCTTCTTACCTACAATGCTTATGGCAAATTGTGGGTTAATTAATTTGTCTCCTTTCCCAGAGCTAAAGCTCCTCAAAGGGCCAGGACCAATCACATCATGTTCTTTTTATATTTTCAGTTCCTTAGTCCAGTGCCTGAAGCAAAGTGTGTGTGCAATAATTACATGTTGGATGGATGAATGAATGAATGAATAAACAAATAAATAGACATTGTAATTCCAGAGGGGCAAGTGAAGAAGTGGTTTCTACATTCCGGGCCCTTTGTCTAAGAAAAATTGTTCAGGAGTGGTTAGTGGAGAGGTAGGAAATGTAAGCATTGTTTACATGTAGCTTAACTAGTAGGTTGCTACTGAGAACGCTTAGGTAGAGTAAACCTGGAGCTTGTTTCCTCACTGCTTCTGTAAGGGGTGATGGGGAGAATTGTTTCACGTTCCTGTGCTGGCTGTATATCAATGTGGCCTTTAGTTGTGACTCTCTGTTCTGGCCAGGCGTTCAGGGTACGTACTCACAGCTGGGGCCTTCGTATTCATTCACTCCCTTGCTCCTTCAAAAGTGTTTCTCTCTGCGCCACTTTTGACTATATTCATGAAATTGCTATGATGGCTGAAGGGGATGGTTGTGGTTGTCTTCCATGGCTTCAGCAAGGTCCTTGAGGCTGAGGACTTGCAAAGGTCTGGCTCTAGCCTGTAGCTCTTTTCTGAGCTGCAGACTCAGACCTCATCCCCCACCCTGTTCCCAGGGACACTGAACTTGTGGGACTTACACGGTGCCTTTCCCCTTGCTGTGCCCTCTGCCTGTCCTTCCATCTCGGACATTCACCACCAACATCCCCACCATACTGTCTTTCTAACTTGCTGATTCCTTCACATTCTTCTAGACTCAGTTCAAATGTAGTTCTTCCTGGAAGCCTCCCTCACTTCTCTTTCTGATTTTTATGTCCTTCCTCCAGCATCCTTTGCCACTTCCTTCTTACCTACAATGCTTATGGCAAATTGTGGGTTAATTAATTTGTCTCCTTTCCCAGAGCGAAAGCTCCTCAAAGGGCCAGGACCAATCACATCATGTTCTTTTTATATTTTCAGTTCCTTAGTCCAGTGCCTGAAGCAAAGTGTGTGTGCAATAATTACATGTTGGATGGATGAATGAATGAATGAATAAACAAATAAATAGACATTGTAATTCCAGAGGGGCAAGTGAAGAAGTGGTTTCTACATTCCGGGCCCTTTGTCTAAGAAAAATTGTTCAGGAGTGGTTAGTGGAGAGGTAGGAAATGTAAGCATTGTTTACATGTAGCTTAACTAGTAGGTTGCTACTGAGAACACGCTTAGGTAGAGTAAACCTGGAGCTTGTTTCCTCACTGCTTCTGTAAGGGGTGATGGGGAGAATTGTTTCACGTTCCTGTGCTGGCTGTATATCAATGTGGCCTTTAGTTGTGACTCTCTGTTCTGGCCAGGCGTTCAGGGTACGTACTCACAGCTGGGGCCTTCGTATTCATTCACTCCCTTGCTCCTTCAAAAGTGTTTCTCTCTGCGCCACTTTTGACTATATTCATGAAATTGCTATGATGGCTGAAGGGGATGGAATGGGTTCCTGCTGTGTGATCTCACTGCTCCCAGGGCCATAACGGGGCTCTGGGAAGCAGTGCGGTTGGTGATTGGTTGGCTGCTGCCCGATCTCATCTCACCTTCCCTGCTTGACACTGACTTTTGCCACTCAAATTTTGGGGGGACAGCCAAGTCCTCGGTGCTGGGTTTGCTCCCTGCTGAAACAGCCCCAGAAAAATGGGACCACCTGCCTCAACTGTGCAGTTGCCCTGAAAGGCTAGACCAAGAGACCAAGTGGCAGATAAATAAGAAAGTGATGGAGTGAGTTAATTTAAATGACCCAGGAGACCCACAGGGTCAGGGTCACCTCCTGTGGGAACTCCTGCTTCTTGGTTTCAGCACTTGCACAAGAATCTTGGCAGTGGATATACAGGTGATTGACAGGCAAGCATTTCTAATTTTCTTGTGTTCTCCCCACAGTGTGTTAGAAAGAAATATACTTAAAAGGAAATAAATTTGTAAATCCTGCAAGTTATGAAAGAGGTAGCTCTTGAAAGTCCTGCTTTGTAGACCCACCCGATAAGCACCAAAGACTGTGAGGATGAGAAGGAAATTTGAAGAAAATCCAACCCCTTGATTTCTTAGGTAATCATAATAATTAGCATTCCTTGAGAATTTACTGTATACCAGCATAAGTATCATCATTCTATTATCTCATTTAATCCTCAAAATAACTCTGGGAGGTGGGTCTTATTATTTTCATTTTAAAGATGAAGAAATTGATGTTCAGAGAAGTGAAATAAATTACTTGATATCATGTAACTAGTGGGCAGTGGAGCCAGAGTTAGGACCCATAAGACCCTTAATTTTACATCTATAATATTAGCTGCTATTTATTTTTTAGTGTACTAGATACTGGGATGAGCTCTTTACAAAATCATTATATCTTCATGAGTTTGAGAGACATATGTTGTTATGTCCACTAGACAGACTAGGAAACTGAGATTCCAGGAGGTTAGGGGGTCTATTAAAGGTCAAGCAGCAGAAATGGAATAGAAATCAGGCCTTCTTTCAGGGAAGTGTTCCTTTAATTCTTTCAGGTTATGTCGATGTCTTAAAGTTTAGAAGGAATTTTTGACTATTATTTTCAGATCCTAGGATGGAAGGTGGGGGAAAGTGAATGTGCCAGATTGCCTATTGGTATTTAGCATTTTTCCTGCCCACCTATGTTCTCTCCCAGGTATCAGAGGGGTTGGAAGTCTGAAACTACATTTCCCAGAATCCTTTGCCAGCAAAGTTCTACTACTTTAGATTCCACAGATGAAAGGAATTTGCAGATTTGGGAAAGGAAGAGAAGCAGCAGTCATTATCCCACTTCATTTCCCATCTCCTACTACTTCCTGTCCCCTCATTTACTCCACTCTAGCCCTCTCATCCTCTTTATCATTATATCTTCATGAGTTTGAGAGACATATGTTGTTATGTCCACTAGACAGACTAGGAAACTGAGATTCCAGGAGGTTAGGGGGTCTATTAAAGGTCAAGCAGCAGAAATGGAATAGAAATCAGGCCTTCTTTCAGGGAAGTGTTCCTTTAATTCTTTCAGGTTATGTCGATGTCTTAAAGTTTAGAAGGAATTTTTGACTATTATTTTCAGATCCTAGGATGGAAGGTGGGGGAAAGTGAATGTGCCAGATTGCCTATTGGTATTTAGCATTTTTCCTGCCCACCTATGTTCTCTCCCAGGTATCAGAGGGGTTGGAAGTCTGAAACTACATTTCCCAGAATCCTTTGCCAGCAAAGTTCTGCTTTAGATTCCACAGATGAAAGGAATTTGCAGATTTGGGAAAGGAAGAGAAGCAGCAGTCATTATCCCGCTTCATTTCCCATCTCCTGCTACTTCCTGTCCCCTCATTTACTCCACTCTAGCCCTCATCCTCTGCTGTTTCTCAAATAACTCCAAGAATACTACACTGTCAGGGATTTTGCACTTGATTATCCTTCCATCTGACTGTTCTTTCCTAAGATATCCACATGGCTTTCTCCATCACCTCTTTCAGGTCTTTGTTCAAATGTCCCGTACTTACTGAAATCTTCTCTGAGCACCTCATTTAAAATTGTAAAATCCATCCTGGAAAATGCTATCCCCCATTCCTTGCTTCAGTTTTACTCCTTAGCATTTATCATCATCTGATATTTATTTTACTTTTTAATTTATTTCAATCAATTTCCACTAGAAGGTAAGCTCCACAAAGGCAATTATTCATGTCTGTTAATTACTGATTTCCTAGACTGGGAACATATCTGACTCAGATTAGGCACTCAATAAATATTTTGCAAATGAATGAGAATAAATACTGCCACTGACAGGTGACCACAGGTGGTGACTCTATGCATGGGGCACTGACGCGATCCTGACGCCAACTGTAGGAGTCTCATTTGTTGTTTTGATCCAGAGCCTGCCCTTACCTTTGCCTTTACTTTTGCTCTTTCTTGCTACTCTGATCTGTGAGGGCATCTATGTTGGATAAAAGATCCAATTTTCCATAAAAAATGCAGATGGCATTATTAGGAAGGCTGTGCACAGCAGGGAGCTTCACCCTGCCAAGCATTTGTAAGGTCTTTATTGTGGCAGTCAGTGATGCACCAAAGGGGAGGCAGGAAGGCTGTTTGCCCTGATGGGGAGGGTATTTCATCACTGACATCGTTTAGAATTGCCAATGCGTGGTGATAATAGAAAGCTGACTTTTAGTTGGCTTTATTTATAGTCTTTTACAGAAAAAGTACCCTGTTATTGCCTTCACAGGAAGTGGACCACTCCCACTGCCCTACCCTTGGTACACTACAGATAGCAGCATAAAGGTGGCTGAGGGTCTGAAGCTGACCTCTAGCTTGTATGCCCACAATGATTGGGAGCTCACTGTGGTAACCCCTCTACTACTGAACACACTGTTCATTTGCAAGGAAGGTTGCAATTTGAATTCACATCTTGAATTTGTTCAATTTGTTCAGTGCTTCCTGATAGCCCATTCTTATTTCCAAGTCCTGAATTTCCATGTTGGGGGAGGTTTCTAGGTGTATTATCTATTGCTTTGTAACAAATCACTGTAAAACTGAGTGGCTTAAAACAACATTAATTATCTCAGAGTTTCTGAGTGCTTGGAATCCAGGCAGTTTAACTGGGCCTTCTGTTTCAGGGTCTCTCTGTGGGTGACAGCCCTTTCTGGGATCTTAATTGTTAGAGCCTTGTTAGTATCATACTTGGCTATCAGGAAATGGAGATGAGTTATGAGTTGCTGAGACCAAATATGTTAATAGAATCAGATTACACTACTAGGCTGTGATCAAGGTGTAGGCAGGGGTTGCAGTGTTATCTCAAGGTTCAACTGGGGAAGCATTTACTTCCAAGCTCACTCACATGGTTGTTAGAAGACCTCGGGCCTCAGTTCCCCAATGGCTATTGGCCAGAGGTTGCCCTCAGTTCCTTGTCATGTGGGCCTCTTCATAGAGCATCTCACAACATGGCAGAGTAAGCAAGTTAGAAGGTAAGAAAGAGCACCAGCGGGAAGGAGAGGACTAGCAAGACAGAAATCACAATTTTATAACCTAATCTTGGAAGTGATATCCCATCATTTTTATTGTATTCTATTAGAAGCAAGTCACTAGGTCTGGCACACATACATACATGGGAGGGAATTCCACAAGGCTGTGACTATCAAAAAGCAGGGATTATTGGGAGTCATTTCAGATGCTGCCCACCACACTGGATTTCTTTTTCAGCAGTTACTCCACATATTTTAAGTATTCAATCACTGGACCTTGGGAGTAGTATTTTCTTAAGCCAGGTCCTATTATTGCTATATCTTGTAGAAATTCCTTGAAGTATCTGGCTGATTAGTGGGTTTATTTTCTGGGTTACACTGAGGATGAAAATTTTTTCTGCTTTGAAATTTCAAAGGGATCAAATATTTTTATTATTATTATTTTTTGCGGTATGCGGGCCTCTCACCACTGTGGCCTCTCCCGCTGTGGAGCACAGGCTCCAGACGCGCAGGCCATGGCTCACGGGCCCCCAGCCGCTCTGCGGCACGTGGGATCCTCCCGGACCGGGGCACGAACCCGCGTCCCCTGTATCAGCAGGCAGACTCTCAACCACTGTACCACCAGGGAAGCCCCAAATATTATTTTTATGTGGAAATTTTTTACTATTCTTTAAGAAAAGATAGGTGCATGGGCAATACAGTTTTTGAGGTCTTGCATGGGAAGATATCTTGCTGTTAACGTTTATCCATAAAAGAGTTGTGTGGATATCAAATACAGCTGTCCCTCAGCATCCACAGGGGATTTGTTCCAGGACCTCTCGCGGTTACCAAAAGCCACAGATACCTAAGTCCATTATGTAAAATGGCATAGTATTTGCGTATAACATACACACATCTTCCTGTATACTGTAAACATCTCTAGATTACTTACAATATCTAATATAATGTAAATTCTATGTAAATAGTTGCTCTCGTGTGGCAAATTTAAGTTTTGTTTTTTGGAACTTGCTGGAATTTTGTTTTCAGATATTTTTTATCTTCAGTTGGTTGAATCCGCAGATGCAGAACCCATGCATGTGGAGGGCCAACTGTATTGATACATATTCATTTCTCCCCAAGACTTTGCCGGCAGTAAGTCACTACCTTCTATCATTTTTGTTATTGTCATTGTATGTCTTTGGTCATTATTAGTAGGTGATTTCAGTGCCATCCTCACATCACCTAAGTATTCACCATTTTAGTTTGTGCCAATGGTGTCCTACTACAATCATCTGTGACTCTCTGTCTGAGGGCTTTGCCCAGCATATGGGCTGAAGATGGATGGCAGTTCAGGATAACTATGCCAGCTTCCTGGCTCCTTAGGTGGATAATACTGAGGTGTGCTCTATATTCCTAGATTTCTCCATTAGGACTGAGCCCCTGTTGGCCATATCTGTAACCAGCTCAATAAAGATCCCTTTGAGGATTCCTTTCTCTGCCTTGTCTCATGTTCCATGCCCCTACAAGTGCTTCCTGGGATCACCAAACCCCTGTTTTAGCATGTGCTTTTGGGGGAACTCACTGGAGGACAGATCTTTGTAGATGAGTTTGTTCAGGTATGGGTAACCTTGTTCAGATGTTTAAAAGATTTAAAAATTTGTATTTATCTTGATTACTCAAAATTTTGTCAGGTTTGGAGGTTGTGTTCCTTTAACTCATTTTTCCTGGATTTAGGAGCCCTTTAAAAATTTTTTTTTACTTTGTTAAAATTTTATTTATTTTTTTGGCTGCGTTGGGTCTTCATTGCTGTGAGTGGGCTCTCTCTAGTTATGGAGAGTGGGGCTACTCTTCGTTTTGGTGCACGGGCTCCTCATTGCGGTGGCTTCTCTTGTTGCAGAGCACAGGCTCTAGGTGTGTGCGCTCAGTAGTTGTGGCTCACGGGCTCTAGAGCACAGGCTCAGTAGTTGTGGCGCATGGGCTTGGTTGCTCCGCGGCACGTGGGATCTTCCTGGACCAGGGCTCAAAGCCATGTCCCCTGCATTGGCAGGTGGATTCTTAACCACTGTGCCACTCGGGAAGTCCCTAGGAGCCCTTTAAAAAGTATAGGCACTGGTCTTTCCTCAGCTCAAAGGTTTGATTAAGCTCTAGCTTGGATGTTTTTTTCTCTTTCAATTTATTCTGATTTAATCTTTATGAAGTTCAGTTTGTTCTGGTTACTCCTCTACTATCACTGAACATCAGTAAACATCTGAATCTTCTTTCTCCTTTTTCTTCTTCCATATCTGTAGTCGTCTTTCTCATTACTTGCCTATATTTGTTCTTATCCCCTGCATTCTAAGCAAGTTTTCAAATTTGTTAACCACATCATTCCTTCAGTCTTCTGCAGCATAAGTTCTGCTCTTTACTCCCTCAATGTGCTCTTAAATTCTGCTTCTGTGTTTTTCCCAGTTCCTCATTATCTCGTACATATCCCCCTTTCATCTCATCTCAACTTTTAAAATGACTTGTTTTGTTTCATATATGACATAACTTTTACACTTTACTAAAATTTTCATTTAGATCATACATTTAATGATATTTAGAGCTATGCTTCTCTCTAGGTCTTCTGGGTGCTATTTTCCCCTCTTGTTCTGTAGTTTGTATTGAGTTTTGTTTCATATTGGCATTTATTCTCAACCTTGGTAAAAATAACATCTATCTAGATTTAGTGTTTACCAACAAGTAGGGAGATCACTTTGGCCTATGTGCTTCTTTGTGCAGAGATCAAATCCCTTTCTCAGATCCCTGTTGGAAGAGGGAAGGTTCTTATCCACAGGACCTAGAGAAATTTCTATTTTTCTAGCAAGCATGAATCCAGTGAGGGCTTCTCCTTTATTGCCTAATTTTCTGGGGTGTTAAAAAGCGTAATTAAATTTCCTAGGATGCTCCATGCCATTTCTCATTGTGCCCACTCTTAACCCCTCCCCCTATTTCCTGCCCCGTTATTTTCTAGGAGTTACAGACCCTGCAAGGATATAGGAGAATACCAGTGGAGGTGGGAAGGAGTAGTTTCGGGAGTTCAGAGATCTCCACACTGCACCGTACAGTGTTCTAAGCGTTATAGAGGGATGATTTCTCAAAGCAGACCTTACATGTCTGTTTAAGAAGCATGTTATATTGCGAGGTTATAGTAGACTTTTCCTACCTTATTTTACGTGGTCCTTTTTTCATAAAGCAAAGCTGGTTAATGCCATGTCCATATTTCATATAATTGTTACTAGTTTATCCCAGATTTTGGCATTAGATTGTATGACAGCCTTCATTTCTAATGGGCTTATGAATTATCTTCTTTTAATGTGTTATCATTAATATTTCTGTGTAAGATTGGGAGATACTGGGTAAGTATTAACTAGACACTTTTTAAAAAAACATTTAATTGACATATGTATATAGGATTTTGCTAATTAAAACTTGTTGTACAAATGTAAAGCATTTTTCCCTTTACTTTTTTTTTTGGCTTTATTTATTTATTTTTGGCTGAGTTGGGTCTTTGTTGCTAGATGTGGGCTTTCTCTAGTTGCAGCAAGCGGAGGGTTACTCTTCACTGCGGAACACGGGCTTCTCATTGCAGTGGCTTCTCTTATTGCATAGCATGGGCTCCAGGCATGCGAGCTTCAGCAGTTGTGGCTTGCAGGCTCTAGAGCGCGTGCTCAGCAGCTGTGGCACACGGGCCCAGCTGCTCTGCGGCATGTGGGATCTTCCTGGACCAGGGATCGAACCCGTGTCCCCTGTATTGGCAGGCGGACTCTTAACCACTGCACCACCAGGGAAGCCCTAGACACTTTTTTGAATGAGAACTCTCACTTTCATGTATGTTACAATAAGTGCATAATAGATTTTGTCTAACTAGTTGAACATGATGTATAACAATAAGGCTTTGTGACTCTTGTGTTTTAAACGTTACTTATAAGAAACATTGTTTTTCTATGATGGGATTAAAATATCACCTATGACAAATATCTCTATAAGCCTGCTTTGTATAGCCTATAAATGTCTACCTTAAAATTATTTTTGAGGTAACCACCACAACTTTAATCTATCTGCCAATCTTGAGGAATATTGCTGTCAAATCTTATGACCAGGTACCCCAAAGTGTACATATTCATGGCTGTTACTTCATGTCTGTCCTCAGAATTCATGATTACATCTAACCCAGTGACAAACTCCGGGGAAGAGATCCAAGGAAGCAAAATATAAGCCATGCAGAGTACGTTCCCCATCTTTATCAGCTGTTAAAAACATCAGCCTAAGAGCGCCTGATGAGCAGGAGGATATCATAAAGGTGCAAGCTTTTGCAGGCGTTTTCTGATGTGCTGCAAATCAAAAAAGTGGAAAGCCAGACTTCAGAATTCATGTGCTTGTTCATCTGAAGTTTAAACTTTGGCCCTGGCCACCTTTGATTAAGATTAACCATAGAACTACAAGACTTTTCATGGTATAAATAAACACACCTGTGGGCCAGAGATCACATGTTGCTCAATCTATTGATAAGTAGAAAAATCTGCACATTTATTTATTTTTAGGAGTGTGCTGGAACAGCTTTTATTGATTCCTGAGAACCAATTGTGTGGGTCTCTTCCGAACTCTGCATTCAGTGACATCACAATGGTAGCCTGAAACTGACCATGTTAGGAGCATTTATGTCATGCAGATTGGCAAATGCTATAGTTGGGGCTTTTTTTTCCTCCAGAGAGCCAGTTGTTAAACATTTATTAGCACACCACTATTATTAGGGCCCTTTTTATACTTTCTTTCCTGGTGATTACATGATTATATTTAGTTATTTATATTAAACCTGTCAGCCTTCATTATAGCAATTGAGTCAGCAAATGATATTGAATTTGAATTTTCATAAATTTGCTTTTATACAAGAGCAGAAATGCATATCCAAGCAGTGGTTTTGTACCTTTTTCATAAGGAATTGTTGGTTGTGGCTAAGAATTACAAAAAGGCAACAACTGTAAGCTAGGTCCTCTTTGATTTTTTTTTTATCATTAATCTTTCCAAACTAAAAGATGCACTTCTATTTCAGTTTTACTTAAGCTTTAATATCAATTAGAAGTTGAATACCTCCATTTACATTAATAAGGGACTTAATTTCATTTTCCCTAGAGTGTGTTTTATAGATGAGTGCTCCTAGCTTAGGGTCCTGCTTCCGTTTCTACTCCATCACCTGGAGCATGGAGGCCCTATCACCCTGGAGTACGGGGGCAGGTTGTCTGAGAGGAGCACCCTAAGAAGTAAGGAAGCAGGGGTTCCAGGAAACTGCTGGCCTTGGCACTGCTGTCCCCTCCATTTCTCTCGACCGCCTCTATATTTCTTTCTTTCTCAACCTTTCCAGTCTCTTTTCATCATGATCTAATTGATCGTTCATTGTACTTATTAGGTTGCATTTATATCTCTGACTTTAATTTAAAAAAAGAAACAGTTGATGGGAAAGACAGCTTGTACAGTCATGTGGGTAACCTGGGTGAGAAAGCAATTTGTCATCGCTTTAAATAGATATTTTTTTAAAATGCATGTTTAATATTAATTTGAGGACGAGGGAATGTCAGCACCTGTTAAGAATCCTTTGTTGTTTCAACATGAAATCACTATTCTTGTCTCTTCTACAGGACCAATTTACATGTGGTTAGCTGTGAAAGGATCTGAGGACACAGGGTTGAGTTAACTGGCACCTTATTTCAAGTTAATTCAGTAGTATTTTAATGTTCCTTAGAGAAATACTTCTCAAGTTATCATGTGCATACCTATCACCTGGGAATCTTATTAAGAGCAGATTCAGGGAATTCTGATTCAGTCAGTCTGAGGCAGGGCCTGAGATTCTGCATTCCTAACAAGTTCCCCCATGATGCTGATATTGCTGGTCCAGGAGCCACACTTTTGCAGGGGTGGGTGCGAGGGTATGTGTCACATCCCCTTTGGCTCAAATGGAAGGGTCAGTATTTCTATATGAAAAGTGGGGGGGGGGGAACGTTAAGCTAGTTTTCTTTTTTTAAACTAGTTTTATTTATTTTTACTTATGAATCCTTAAAACATTTTTTGGGGGGTGAGTGGTTTACCGGCCCCTCCCATTAAAGAAATTCCTAGCTTATTTTAGATATCTTGCCAAAAACAGAGGTTTATCCTCTTAGGAGAGAATTATATGATTCTGTGATTTTAGAATTTACATTTCAAAGTTCCTGCTTAGAACATGAGATATGAAAGCTCTGATAGGCCTATACTTGTGACTGTTTTAAAAATGACAAAATTTTGATCTACTCAGTGGGAATCGTTGTGAAAAAATTCTTTTAAAAGGAGTAATAAAGGGCATTGAGACTGAAAAACATGAAACATAAAGCCCACCCTTTGTGTGATGATTTAAAGTGAACACCTAGTTATCTAAATGGTGATATTTCCATAAGAATTTGTTATGATGGGCATGTAAATTTACATCTTCATGTACTAGGGCATTCTGACTTATGACTGTGGGGATATGAAGTTGCCATATATCAAGCAGATTCCCCACCCCACATGCAGATTTCAAGTCTATAAATCTGAGCAAGCCACAAACCATATTAGATGCCACAAGCATCTAATATGTGTCCTTGCCAGGTACATATTAGATGCTCAATAAATACTTGTTGGATGAATTGAATCCAAAGGAAACTTACATGCGTAACTTGCTTACCAGCCTGCACAATTTAAACAATACCTGCCACAAGCAAGTGCTTCAGAAATGAATCCTCCCATACTAACCTCTTCAGACCTGGAAGATGAGCAACATTCTTTTGTTGGTCTTTGTGATCTGGTGCTACCTGTATCTACAAAGCTCCCCTCAATCACTTCAGCCAACACTGAGTTTTTCTCATGCAAACACCCACAGCACTTAACCTAGTTCATATTTCTGCCATTTGTACTTTGAAAATATTGCATCTCCAAAAGCACTGTGAAATTCTTAAAAGCAGAGATAATGTCCCGTTATTCTTGTGGGTTCCATTGTACGTATCACAGAGCAGGAATTCAATAAAAAATTTATTAAATTGATTTTCCTGCTTTGATAGGTGATTGTTGATAACAGTTTATTTGTTAAATATTTCTGTCACATATTTCAGGCAAGGCTGAAACCTTCCAGACTCAGCCAAACAAAATATGTCATTGCTTTAAGAAATTTTCTTATGACAGCCTTCGAACCCCCCATAATATATCTCTCGATAAAAGAGGCATAGGCATCTTTCTCCAAGGCTCCGCTAGGCATGGTTGTCACTGTATTTCCCCAAGGTAGAGGTGAGAATAGCTTTTGTTAGAGTTCCATCAGGTACTTCTGGTTGATATTTTTTCTCTATTTTTTTAAGGGTCAACTGAGCATGATTTTGGCATGATTATTTCAACCAATCAATACTCTGAGAACAACCCTTCTAAATCATGAGGAGACATAAGTAAGTATTTTTAAATGCATTTAATAGCTGATATTCCTGGAAGTTTAATCTAGATCATATCCTCTGCTAGGTGCTTCAGTGACAGAGTTTATTTTATCTTTGCAGCAGCACTGGGAGCTAAGTGATGTATCACATAGCGAGAAACTGAGGCTCAGAGAATTAAAGTCACTTTCCCAATGTTGTGGGGCCAGGAAACGCAGAGCTGGGACTGGGACCCAGACTGTCTCTAAAACTATGCTAATACAATAGCCACTGGCTATATGTGACTACTTAAATCACAAAAAACAAAAAATTCAGTTTCTCAGTCGCACTAACCACACTGCAAATGCTCAGTAGCCACGTTTGACTAATGGCCGCCGTATCGGACAAAGCAGATATAGGACATTTCCACCACTGCAAAAGTTCTATTGGACAGCACTGCTGTAGTGCCTCTACCTGCGGGTGGCTTGCTGGCCTTGTGCCTCTTGAGGAACTCACCACAGAAGGGCCTGGGAGCTGGAGAGGGCAACTTTTGGACAGGTGTGTGTGTGTGTGTGTGTGTGAATGAAGACGTGAGCAGTAGAGTGGGTGAGGAAAGGAAGAGCTCTAGTACACCCTGGACCTAGGTTGGTGTCCTCAGTAGGGACTGAGGTCTCCCTGGAATAGACCGTGGAACAGCTGCAGTGGGGGAGGATCTTCCCGTCTCCCCACCAGAGAGGAAGGGAGTCTGGGGAGCTAGTTTAAAGGCTAAGTGGCTGGGCTGGAGAGAGGAAGGAAAAAAGAAGAAAGCTGTACATCAGACAGCAATAACCATCCACCCCCACCTGGACTATGTCTGTCCTAAGGGCCCGCTCCCGCTGGAGAAACACGATTTCACCCAGGCCCCTGGGAGGGCGCTGGAGAAGTGTGCGAGCACAGCATATACTTGACGGCCTTTGACTGACTGGCCTCCTTGGGTCCACCGGGGCTTGGATGGCCTGACCACTGCAGAGCCACTATCTGAATTCCTGACAGACTCTCAGGACTGATATTCTGATTGCTTTACACATGCTGACTAGCATTCCAGTACAGACCGACCGTCTCAGACACAGTGACCACTCCAGATATGCACTGAAATAAAAATGACAACTATGGCTTACACTCAATACGTTCCAGATACTATGTCTAGGTATTGTAAGGTAGTAAGTATAAGCTGTAGTTATCGTTTTTATTTATTTATATTTTATTCATATATATTCTTTGAATTTCCAAAGAATTTTATTGTTATCATCATACTTATTTTATACACGAGGAAACAGGCACAGTGACTTGATAACACAGCTACCAAGGGGCAAAGTGGCAGGTGAGCCTGGTCAGCCTAGGCCCTTGGTCCGTATTCTTAACCACTACGCTGAGCTGCTTTGCTGGCCCAGCGTGGATATCACTCCAAGTTGCAATCCTCTATGTGCTTTATCTGTAAAACACTGGGTATTCAGTGTGGCATGGTTTTTGTGTGATTACTCCAGCTACAGACAGGTATCCACTGAGCTTCTAGAAACTGCTTATTTTGATTTAAAAATACCAACAGTGGTGACAAGCATTTAGTAATTGGCAGAATTTTCATCTTTATTTTATATCAGACTAAGAAGTTCTACCCTGTCTGGTGGTAAGTAATTTTTTACTTATTTTGAATTTTGTATAGTGCTTTAAATAAGTATTTATAAATGTATATATTTTTGAGTTTGTCTCAGGGGCAAGAGTTTGATTTCAATTGTTTATCTCTCCTGATAGCTGTTTTTAGTCACCAACAACTGGGTGCTATTCTCTCAACAGCATAATCATTAAGTCCAGGAAGCATTATCTGAGAATAATACAAGTAGTAATTAAAAAAGTAGAGTGCAACCATTAATATTCCATTAATTGTTATTAATGTAGGCCTTGCCAGTACTGCTAATATAAAACACAAAGGGCTAATTTTTAGAAAATTAGTACTGCAGTGTCATGAACATAAACAAACTGGAAAAACAAAAACCCAGAGGCTTCTTTAGATTGGTTGAGACAGCTGAAAGCTATCAGTGAATTCTACTATGTAAGTAACGCTCTTGTCAGCAATGTGTTGAAGACCAAAGAATTTGGAAAATGATTAAAAATTGAAGAATGTTCTCTGAGCGTATGGTAGATGTGGCATCAAACTCAACGCCAAACACAAGTCTGTCAAGTAGGGGCAATTTCTTACGTATGAGGTGATTGGGAAACTTAGACCAACTCCAAGTTGCCACATTGGGGGCTTTTGAGTCGTTTCATCAACCTAAATAAGAGGCCAAAACTAAACTGCAATTTTGGGGAAGTCTATCAGGACCTGAACGAGGCCATGGGTGGAGAACAGATTGCAGCAGTGATAAACCAGTTTGTACTGCATGGGCTCAGATGGGGCTAACCCAAGAGCAAGGACAAGACAAACTTATAAGACCAGCTAAGTTATAGCTTCAGACAAGGCCACTTTGTGTAAGTGTGACTGGGAGGATTCAGAGGCTGAGGGAAGCCTCTGAAAACAGCACTGGTGTTCACAAAACAAATGCCGTCTTCAGCGGTGGTGATGAATCATGTGTGACAGCCACGCCCGCACGAGCCCTCAGCCTCATTCCTCAAAGGAGGGTGAATGAGCTAAAGATGTATAATGACTCCTTTCAACTTTAAGCATGTGTAACATTTAATAAGGCTGATGGGGGTTATACCTGCAGAACATTAGTCTTTTAAATGTGTCTTTTGAGCTCTAAGAAACCTAAATATCTTGGAGGTTGTTTGTTTGGTGTTTGTTTATTAAGAATCTGGAGAGGCTTAAAACAAGAATGTAAATAAATCATGGTAAAATTTAAATAAAGAATATAGGAAGGCAAGAGCAGGATAAACACAGGTATGCTTGGAAAAACAAGTGAGATTCTCTCGAGGCTGATCTATTTGTTCCTGTAGTCCTCATTACAGTGTAGGCCTCTGCCCAGTAAAGCCTGTTTGACAAGCGACAAAGGGTGGTTGGAATGAGCAGGTCATGTGGATTGCCATATTTGGCTTGAAATCCAGAAATTTAAACAATGCCACTCACAGAAGGCAATAACCAACACTCAGCCGCCACACATTTATTTCTTCATGTAATAGATGTATTTATCATATAGCATAGAACAGTCTGAAAAGTTACACTCTCTCATGTGACTGATTTTATACATGGTAGAAAAAAGTGCCCTTTGAGCCAAAATTTAATAGATATTAATTATATAGGAAGTAATGATTTTAAGAAAAATGCCCACAATTAAAAATTAAATTGAGTTTTGTTCATTTCTGGTTCTGCATGTAAGAGCTTAGAAGTCACCACACTGTCCTAACGACAAGTGAAAAGCTGAACAGACTGAAAAAGATCGACTTTTCTTGAGTCCATAAGAGAGGAGAGGACACAGGGCTAACCACTGCCCCAAAGATTGGAGAGACAGACCTGCGAATGCTGGTCGTTAGGGCTTCCCCCAGCAGAGACTCAGGAGTGGAAATGGCCAGGGGAACCAGTGCTGCTGGGGTAGGAAAACCTGAACTGTAGTTGAGGAAATGCTGGCCGCTCAGTGCAGCAACTCTGAGAGTGAAAAACTCTGGGAGGACCCAGTCGCAGGGCCCGGGAGGACTATTTTGTGAGATTTACCTCCAGGAGTTTGACCAAGTTCTCACAGTAAAAATGAGGAAAATCCCCTCTTGTTTGCAGCAGGGGGTGGGAAAGGAAGCATTCTGAAATCCACCAGTTCTTAAGGAGGCTGGCCCTCAGGAGAAACTAGTTAACTAGAGCCAACTTGTTGGGGCATTATCAGAGAGTAACCCCCCAAGGGGAAGGGAAACCCCCAACTCCAGCCCACTCTAGCCATCCTGCACCACCTGAGGGAGGAGGAGAATACTGAGAAACACTTGAGGGAAGTCTGCAGTACAGAGGCCTAGTCTCACTAAAAGGACCTAAAACTGCTGTTAAAAAAATCAAGTATAAAAAAAAATCAAGTGAATTGCTCTTTGACTGCCCAAACCAGAATCCAACTGTCTTTTTTCCTTCAAAAGGTAATTAAAAATCCTATGGACAATAGTCTCTTAAGCCCAGGGAATCAATGATTTTTCAAAGGAAGGCTTTTGAATCTGAACAATATTTGAATAGATAAAGAAGAGGTGGAAAAATTATGTTCTTTCTTTGTTTAATAATATAAATGCATTTATTCTACATCTACTACTATTCTGAAGGGAAATGTAAGACAAGACTTTGCATAAATGAGTCTACCTACTTCCTTGAAAACTCTTAGGGTCGTCGTGCTCTGGATTTTCCCCTAGCAGAGAAATTGGCTGATAGTGTTTTCACAAGGCTGCGGCCTAGCCAGATAATGATTGCTATCAAGGAAGAGGGAGTTTGGGGGACATAAATGACAGAAGTTGAAAAATTACATTAAAAATAAATATAGTCAATTTGAGTTTTGTAAATAATTCAGTTCATGGATTTGATTTACTTTGACGAGAGATCTATTTACTTAGTTTTTAAGAAATGAAGGGTTTTTTTTTATTTCCAAATTATAGCTATAGAAATCAAGGGTTGGTTACATTACTCAGCCTTCTAGAAAGTAGCGAATGGTATCAACCGTGATGTTTTTAAAATGGAAAAGAAATCAAAAATTCTTTCTTCCTTCCCTCTCTTGCTCTCTCCCTTCCTTCGTTCATTTCTTTCTTTGTTCCTTTTATTAAATCAGTTTATTTTGATGAATTTATAACTACTGATCTCTGGTTAGAAAAACTAATTTGTGAAATACACAGTTGGTTTAATACACAGTTGGGAAAATGGTTTACTCTGATTTCCTACTTATTTTTTTACTCGTACTCTCAACTGTTGGTCTACAGTTACATCATGTCTGTGGGGTGCAGGGGTGCAGGTCCCTGGGGAGAGGCCAGAGAGTGGGGCAACTGGATGTAGCCTGGGAAGCTGAAGGAGACTGACTAGTCTTTCTACTCCAGGGCCTTCCAACAGCAGGCTGATGGATGAAGTTGGATTAACAGAATGACAGAGAACACTTCCCTGTTTGGTCTGCTCACCATTTGTAGTTTTGCATTTGACTGTCCCAAAGTGGAAAATCTAATGAAAACATTTGGAGAGAAATGTGAGGTGCATTGTTCCCCCCGACACCCTTTCTTACACTACCTGTGCTCCCCAAAGTATTCTAAAGGGATAAATGGGTTGAGATTGGTCTTGGCAGCATGTCCTCATGCTTATATCTCTTCTGGGTTAACGTGTTATGGGAGAAAAGATGGCGTCTTTTAACATGTGACTCAGTGGGGATCTATTTTCATTTTAGGGTCTTTGCATATCTAAAAATCTCTAATGTTGAAGGCCATTGCTTGGGCTGAAGTGATTGGAGTGCCAGAACATACAAAGATCTGAAAGTTGCTCATTCATTAATTTATTTATTCATTCAATATATATATATATATATATATACCCATTCTATGACAACCACTGTTATAGGCAAACTATTAAAAGAAGAAGACTTCTACCCAGAGAGTAGAAGATGAGTCCATTGTCCAATGGGTTGTCCATCTAGGTGATATTCAGTTATATACCTAGATCCCAGACTTCCAGTCTCAGATTTGGCAAGTCCTAGGTATGGTTCATTATCTTCAAGGGTGCACGAGAACCATGGTTATGAACTATCAGATGATTTCTTCCTTGAAGTTTTACACCTTTTCCCTTCGTTTATCGTTATCAAATTTCTTGAACAATGTGTTTTCAGACAAGGGGTCCTACCTTAGAATTTTAGCCAAATCCAACATTAACACATATGCAGTATAACTTTAACAACACAGAACAGTATTTAAAATAATCTAACAAATACTCCTTACTTGTAGCTTTACTGAGAAGTCCCATGTATCTAATTTCAGTTAGGGACTCTGCTACAAAACCTTAGTACCACCTACTGGGGCTGAATTGAGAAACAGATCTGAAGGCCCAGACCAGGAGGTTAGGAAGAATATACAGCTTTCTTTACATAATAATGGTAACAAGGAAAGATATCATGTACTGAGTATATACTAAGTGCCATATGTGAATTATGATCTTGTCCATCTTTCAAGTTTGGAGAGGAAAAAAAGAGCCATTCTAGAAGCCAGGAAGGTGTGCTTGTTTGTCTTTCTGAGTATAAATTTGTTTGATGGTTACACGTAGGTCTACTGAAGCAATGTTGTACTTGGACAAATAATAGCCCAAATATCTCAAGATATGCAACTAAATACAGCTCTGCTTCCACTGATCAGGAACTGAAAAAGCTGCATTTATTTTCAGTCAGTTGTTGTTGTTGCTCGTTTTCTGTTTAAACTACAAGAACAAAAGGAGGATCTCAAATAAAGATTGTTGGGTTCAGCTCTCAAATCCCGAAGAGCTGACGAAAACTAGAATCCCTAGATTCAACCATACCTGCTAATAGGAATACAAACCAAGAGCTCGTGGGGCTCCCACAAGGACTCCTTGGAGAGTATATCAAGAGTTTGTGCATGCATAAGTCCTTGAATCTGTAGACTGAGGATTAGAAATGTCCTTATTTATTTGTTCAACAGTATCAGCAAAGTAGTCCTTAGAGTATATTGCTATAATAGTACCAAGGCAGCTGTAAAAAAATCACATCAAGATGAAAATGCTGATGATTACTGACATAAGTATTATGTGTGTAGTGTATCTTACCTTCACAGACAAATCTAAGTGTTTGGCTTAAATAATTGCAAGACTTTCTAACTCCTTTGACTTGAGGAAAGGAAAAATTAAGTATCAAGTGATCCTTGTCACAGAGGAGGGATACGCCACTGTAAAACACAGAAACAAAGAACTTTCTGGCTTTTGTTTCCAAAAACCTAAAATTTTAGGAATCTGTAGAGGCATAGACAAAATCTGTAGGCATAGACAAAATATTTGAGAATTTTGAGAGAGTGGGTTCCCTTCCTCCATCTCCCAAACCAGACTAGAAAATGTTTCTTTAGAAGAGTAGGGGGTGTGGGGGAGTAATGGAGGGGAAGTGAAAGAGTTGAGGTGTTGAGGGTTTGCAGAGAGTGAGCTTGTATCCTGCTCCCAAGGCAGATCCTGAAGCTGGGACATTCAGTGATTTCCATCTCCTTGTCCACTTGGTTCTGCAGTGACAAATCAGAGTTAATCTCGAGACTCCTGTGAGTAACTGTGGAACAAAGGCTCATTCTCTCCCTTTGGAGAGTGTGATGAACCATTTTCGTCAGCATGAGGGAAGCTGCCTTCAACCCAGAGCTGACTCACAAATGAGAGAAAAACCAAGGCAAGTTCAGCACACCATTGGAGCCCTGATCGATATCGAGAACTGATGTGTTAAATTGCATGCCCACTCTGTCTTACCATTTTTCATCTACGTAATATAGCTCCCTTATTATTAATTAAGCCAATCTGAATTAGGTATTCGGTTACTTGGAATCAATAGTATCTAACCTGGAAAGCCAAGTACTACTTTTTATGTACTTTCTGTGTGTGTCCAAAGCTTTAGACATAAACTCAATCTCCGAGCTGCTCTGGGAAGTGAACATCATTAGCTCCATTTTACAAATCATAAAAGCCAAGACTCAGAATCATTGCTTAAGGTGGCAGAGCAGGGACTTGGATCTGGCTCCATCAAGACCAAAAGCCTAGACTCTTTCCTCTTTTGTCATATTATATCCCAATTATGGATCCCAGATCACCTGCAGATGTTTCATTAAAGTTCTGTGTTCATTGTGTTACATGCCTTTTCTGACTTCTCTCTGGAACGACTTCCAACAACCAATGCTTTTGAGGTACAGGGCACACAAAAGCACTTTTTCTTCCTTTTTTTTTTTTTTTTTTTTCTACCAAAACC